>NW_005842556.1:588727-589176 GCF_000455745.1 Alligator sinensis | reverse complement strand
CCAGTCACGCAGTCACGAACTGTTCACTCAGCTCCGTAAAAATTTAGAGACGGAGGGCCGCACCGCGACTAAATGGGCAGGCCCCAAATGGGACAAGGGAAAAATGATTGATGTTTTATTCCGTGCATTTGTCAATGCAACGCGTGATATTGAAAATCTAAGCAGCCAGTTAATAACTGTAGGCAAGGCCACAGCAGAAGCAGCAGCGGCGGAACCCCTTAAGCAGCCGCTAGAAAATGGCGCCGGGAAAAAAGTGAGTCGCCCGGAGGTCCCGGAAAAGAAGGGTGGAGCTTTGAAAGAAGAGGCAGGAATCCAGGCGACGGCCCCTCCCCCCAGGGGAGGCGCCGTCCCCAACGGTTCTACCCCGTTTTTGTAACTGCAACCAAAACCAGCTTCCTTCCAGTGCCGCCCTAGAGCTGGGGAGGAACGAGGCGGCTTCAGGGCCGGGA
>NW_005842556.1:587462-588624 GCF_000455745.1 Alligator sinensis | reverse complement strand
CCCTTCCCATAAGCATAGTTAAGTATACGACTAATTCACAGGACCAAATACAAGCAACCACTACGCTTCATACCCGCAATCGAGCTGAAATGCAAGAGCTATTTAAAGAGTCAAAAATTAAACCTGGAGAGACTTTAGCTGTTTGGCTCGGTCGACTAGTGGTCGAATTTGGCTCGGAATTACTGGACCTAGAAGAGGCCTGTTTCCTCACCCACCAAGCAGCGTGGAGTGGGGGACATGCTACTGATCTTGGATCAGTGCAAAGGAACACTGCTTGGAATATCCCACTGCCATCGCTTGTAGCAGGACAAATTGCACAAAAGTCCCATGTATGGCATGATGGACGGCCAGAACCAACATCAGCCGAGCAGTTGCTATTGGCCATTATTGGAACGTTGTACTACACTTGGCAAGCCGGACGCCGACCACTGGGATTAACAGCGCAACAGGCCAACAGACCGTGGCCACACCGATACTTAACAAACCCCGGAATGGTCCCCACCACTCAGGAGGCCATGGAGGCCTGCGTAGAGGTTTACGGAGGGTCTCATGCCATCACCCTCCACCTCCTCCTCATCCCACAGGTGGGCCAACAAGCCGGAAACAACCTAAGTCAACTCGGACGTCTTCAGGCCCTAATGAAAACAGCCAGGTCCTCAAAGAACGTGCATTGGGCCACAGAACCTGACCCAAATTCAGCGTGTCCCATTGAACGTAGTGATGGGCCGTTTCGACCGGAACCAAAGCCACCACTAGAGAGGACAGCGAGAGAACAAGCTATGTTCTGGTTCCTGTTGAACGAGTCCGGCCTCACTAAACAGCAACTGCGCGCCCTAAGGGACGAAGGACAGAAGGCACTTGCCGAGAAATTGGGCTTTAAGTATAACGAGAAGCCAAAAAACGAGTAATGGCCGCCGGTCGAACCGGTGGCCACGCTTCCAAGCCTGACCCCTGGACTCACGTCCATACAACAGCCTCATCATCTATAACCCCACTAACCCCACAATGCAGCGCAAGATTTCTTTCCTCCTTGACACAGGGGCACAAGTCAACGTTATAACCCCTATGACACCTCATGAAAAAACCTCAAAAACCATCATGGTGCAAGGACTGAACGCAACAGCAGCTACCGCAAAAGTCAAATTCTGGGTAGTCAGTCACA
>NW_005842556.1:586240-587125 GCF_000455745.1 Alligator sinensis | reverse complement strand
ATTATCGCGAAGCTAACAGGCGATGCCAACCGCTCACGCAACCTAGTCCATCTACGCTGCCCCAATGCTTATATGAAATGGCGCAATTTCAAAAGGACATGTGGTTTGGGACAACTCTTGATCTCAAAGACATGTTCTTCTCCATTCCAATCAACGATGCCCAAGGGGTGTTGAACATATGTGTCAATGGCACCATGTATAAGTGGACAGTCTGCCCGCAAGGGTACCGCAATGCGCCAGCGTTAGCTACGGGTGTCATGAATGACACGCTGAAGAAATTCCGCACCTCCTACATTCTACCCAGCCAGGATGAATTAAACATTTGGAGCTACGTCAATGACCTCACCATTATGGGCCGCGACCTAGACACAGTAGCCCAAGTCACCAACAACTTGGTAGACCACCTCGAGCGGACCAGCTGGACCATAAGTCGGAAGAAATCAAAGCTTCAGCCTACCACTGACATTACGTTCTTAGGCACCAAGTTCACTGACAAAACAAGGTGTGGCATAACCCACGGAAGTCTGGACACCAGCCCATTCGAGGGACAACTGCCAACGGAAAAAACACGACTCCAGCAGTTACTTGGGTATCTCAATTGGTACCGACACCACATTACTCCGTCCCACTTACCTGTACTGGCAAAGCTCCAACGTCAAATCCGCAATAAATCTCGGAGGTTCACACCCTGGACTGAGGGGGATGGAAAAAGTCTCCATAAACTTCTTACAGCCATCAAGACAACGCCACTCCATGCACTCGACCTAGCTGACTCACTAACAGTCACGCTTGGGTATACTGTGAGTCACGTATGGGCCACTGCCCATAACTCTAGTGGCGAACTAATTTATACCTCCCACCGAACCCTCCAAGCAGCTCAACATC
>NW_005842556.1:560921-584621 GCF_000455745.1 Alligator sinensis | reverse complement strand
TCATGGACGCCGAACACCGTGTTGTCTATGCTGTCAGCTTGGGCTGATGCCATAGGTGACCGTACAGGAAAGGACGGTCTGACCGCCTGTCTTCGCCTTCCCCTTTCTGTTAATGACCCGGTGTTAAACCCATTTGTATATCCTCTTAATGTAGATAAGTGGTCTAAAGCTCGGAATACTAATCCGGACCTCAATATTACAATAACTCAACATTCTTATGTATATACTCACTTGCCACCCAATGACGATGAGGTCCTGGACGAAAATAGTCTATAACCCGAGTTCTTAATCTATTGTGTTGTTATCTTGTTAATATCTCTTGTTTATATTTATGTATGTATGTGTTAGTTGTTAAAACAAACTTGTTTCGTTATCAACTTTTGTATATTGATTCTAGTTTCGAAAATGTAAACGATCTGCAGATGTCGTAATTAGAATAGTTCCAACTGCACTATAGGCAAGGGGGCATGTCAGAACCCATTGTTCATATGCCTATAGTACAGTGGGAGAATTCCATAGTTTGATACAGAAGGCAGTCTGTCAATCATTTTGTAAGTAGGTCATGTAAGTAGGTCATGAGTGGAAAACTCCAGAGCCCAGTGACTATATATTAATGACCTAGAAAAGTTCCCGCCAATCTTATGTAAATTCATACCCCACTATTGGACTGTTCTAAATTATTCCTACCTGGCGGCCAGCGATTGGCTTGCTAGCCGTATAAGAGGTTGAAGCAGTTTCCGCCCAAGTTGGAGAACTCCACACACACCTCGTGGAGAACTCGGAGTATACTGTGGAGCCTGGCAAACTCCACGTGTGTTTCAGAGTGAACTTAGCGGCCTGATCAACCACTAAGGACTCCCTGTCACCGACCCAAGGGGGCCTAGCACACCCCCACCCGAGACGTAAGATGACTGCTGGCCCAAACACCCCGAACACCCCGAACACATTTGCAGACCGACCAAGCGAACTTTGTAATTTCTGCCCGACCCAAGTTTGTTTACAACCGTAATCAAAGCAAGCTTCTGGCCTGCACTGTACGAGCAGTGTAAGTAAACAATCTTTTGTTCAATCCAAACATGTGAGCACCTGATTCCACCCCAAGCATCACAAGTACCCGTCCACCGACCAGGGCTCCTAAGGCCCTGAACCCCGCGCCGCGGCTCTCGGCAGCGACAAGTAACATTGGCAGATTCCCCCTTGCCAGTCCACAATCCACCGCTGGTGACTGAAAGGCCAGTTTCGCACTTCTTCGATTGCAGCTGGGCGCTCCCAGTATTCCAGTGTGTCTGAGGCCCTGGCAGTGGGTGCGATCTGGGGTGTGGGAGCATGGGAATGCCCCACATTAGTCAAACAATAGCAAATGACTAGCAGTCCTGTCATGATGGCATTCCACCCCTTCATTGCTGGATGAGGATGGCGGTGTTCCTCTGGAGCAGGGTGATGTCTCCAGAGCGCCCTGAGGCCGCTACGACTGTGCCCGCGGATGGACCCATTCTGCAGGAACAAGGAAAAATGGAGTCTGGCTCCCCTTAGATGGATCTGACCTTGACACCCACCATGAGTTATGTGTGTCCCGTGCCATTAACACCCCTTCCCATTTGTCCCCCATTGGATGTTTAACTACTACCTGGTTTCCCACCTGGAGCTTCCCCCACCCGCCCCTTGGCTATTCCACTGCTGGCTCACAGGGCCCACTTTGATCAAAGGCTTGCTGCATGAGCATCCTCCAGCGTGGGGCCGATTGTTGGCCTGTTTGGCTGAGCAATTCAGGTGCAGGTTCCAGTCCTTGAGGCTGAACCAGCGGGCATTCGCAGGTTGCACTTTAAGATACCGTTGGTTCATTCTACCAGTCCATTAGATTGCGAGTGATAGGGAATGTAATAGGTCCACAGCACATGATGTTTCGCGGCCCACTCATAGACAAGATGGTTGCGAAAATGTCATAAGGCTTGCAGGACTGTGGTAGGCAACCTGTCAATTTGCTCTTTACTAAACCCTGCTGATAGTAATTCTCTCCACATTTCTGCCCATGGGGTTTTGGATTTTTCATTCCCCACTTTCGCGGACTTGGGGGACCCTGCCAGGTTGTCTTTCTTGGGGGCCACTACCATAGCCTTGGCAGTTTCTATTAGTTTGGGAAGCCCCGGCTTCTGCAAGATGGGCAAATCTGTACCAACTGCCGGATCACATTTCTTACCTGATGAGTTACTAACTCTTGTTGTAAGGCCAGTAGGGATGAGGTGCATTCTGTCAGTGCTCACCGACAGAAGTTCGTCCATATAGCTTCCGTCACTAGTTCTTCATCTAGAGTTTGCCTCCAGTTTCCTGCTCAAATGATTTCAGTTAATGCTATTTGATACAGACAGCGGATAGCTTCCTCTAAGTTAGCCCATGCCTGGGGAGAGAGTTAAGCTCTTCTTCCATGTCACCGTAACCAGCAGCACCTGCCTGTATTGCAGCAGAAAACAGAGGAATGTTGTGGACCTGCCTGACCCACTGACCCAACTGGATTTTGGGGTGGAGAACCAATTGTGTTGCCTCAGTGCGACTCACAGATACTGCCTAGGCTCCTTCACCATACATTCAAACTAACCAGTCTATTATTGGTTCCCCCGGTTTGGCCTTATGTTTTTCTTGTAATTCTTGGATTTCTGTGTGAGTGAAGGAGCGTGTCTCCATCCTGGGATTTCCCCCTTGTGGCCCCACACGGGTCACCACTACTGGGAAGGTTTGGGCTAACTCTCCTCCAAAATTCTCTTGGGCCAATGGGGCATAAGGAGGTGGGATCTCATGGAGTTATTCTGCAAGCCTCACATACTCATCATCTCCTGGCTTAGTTTCTGCAATTTCACCATACAGACCCTCGCTCTCTGGGTCATCCCACAGCTCAGTTTTTGGAATTCTGCCATAAAGTCACTGCTGAATCTTTTAAAAGGGAAGGTTCGACTGATAGTGCTACTTGCACCTTCTGCTCCAGGGAGGTGATTGCCTGTGTGACTAGAATTTTTCTCTCCCAATGCTCTGGTATCTCTAGTCAGTCTCGTGCTGCTCTGGCCGCTGCACAAGTCATGCTACTAGAATCCTTTTCTTCCCTCAGTTCACTTTCAAGCTGGGTTACCCGATCCCCTAGGGATTGGATCTTTTGATGGAGCTGAGTGGCTTCCTCTGTCCCCAGTCTTAGGCAGGTTGGCAGCAGCCAGGACAGGCATCCTTTCCTTGGTCTGCCTTTCTGCATGTCAGTGAATGCAGCCCACTGACAGGGAACTGTGGCAGGATCACTCCAGGTGGGTCTCAAACTTTCTTTATCCCACCCTGGATTCCTAATACCCATAACCTCTTCTATTAAAGCAATCAGCAGGGCCAACCCCTCTGCCCCCTCTGCACCATTCTTCTCCTTCATACTCTCCATCCTTGATCCTGTTTGTGATACCATTTGTCACAGACCAACTGGGCACTGTGAGTGTATCAATTTGGTTGCAGGCTGACTGGGTGCTGCAACTGTATCAGCCACTGGGCTGTTTGGTTCAGGATCAAGGAGGCAGAGTTGGGAGTGAAGCAAAAACAAGTTTCACATAACGGTAAAAATAAATTTTACTTATAGCAACAGAATAGCAACAAAAATATGTTTTAGCAGCAAAATATGGTTTACACACAACAGTTAATAAAAAGGTGAAGTTAATAAACAGACAATATAGCAATAAAAGTTAAAAATTGGCAGTGATAATAAAAACAGACAGATGAATTGACAAAGAGTTCCTACTTGTTTGGCAACTTATTGATAGTCCCTCAGTGCCAGGTACATGTCAAGTTGATCCAACGAAGTCAGGCATCCCCAATTGATGCTGTTAGAGGGAGCACCGGGGAAGCTCCCACAGTCATGATCTGGTCCTTGCTCACACTGGGAGTCTGGAGTCCAGGCTTGGAACAGCAATGACCATTCTGTTCCATCCTTCCTACTGGTCACCTGACATGTGTGTTCCTTTATATCTTGTCCTATGTTAATCTGTTGGCTTTAGAGTCACTCACAATCTTACCCTATGGCTGGTACCCTATGGGGTTAAAAGGGGTTAGAAAATATCATGAAAGGTTACTGCCTAAACTTGGGTTTACCCAATAAGCAAATCACACCACATCACTTTGGGGTCTGAGATTAGCATTTTTTTTTTGCCTAAGTTTAACTCACTTGGTTACTTTCTTCTGGAATTTTTTTGAAATGTGTTAATTATACTTTGTGGTCAGGTTTGTCATTTTTATGACCTTTAAGCAAAACCTGTTAGTTCAGCTAAAGTTTGTAGTTTTGTTTTCTAGTTCCACTTCTTGGGGTCCATGTTAGTCTTATGATTGGTACACACAGTTAATTTTAACATTATGGTTATACTAATGACAGGCAGGATATGTCTGTGGGAAACAATCTTGCAAGCTTTGCCTTAGCTAATATTAACTATATGCCATTGCTAGATGCTCTTAAGAAGTAAGTCTTTTTTGTTATAATTTGCTCATTAACCCCTTTTGGTTCTGGCCATCACAGCCCTCCCTCCTCTTCCATGAGGCAGGACCCAGTGGGGGCCATTTCCCACTCAGAGGGTATATGGTGAGTGTCCTAGGTGCCGGAGGACTGGCTTAGGTGACCACACTGCCCTATAATTTGGTGTCATCTGCAAAATTGGCCAGCGAGCTTTTCACTCCCTCATCCAAATCATTGACAAAGATTTTTAAAAGCACCGGTCCAAGCACGGACCCCTAAGGGACACCACTGGCCACTTTGTGCTAGGACAACACAGCTCCATTCATGAGAACTCTCTGGGTCCTATCCCCTATCCTGTAGCCAGTTTCTCACCCACTGAACCATTGAGCAGGTGAGCCCACAATCTTCATTTTCCCACAAGGATATTGTGGGATATTAGATCAAAAGTCTTTTGCAAGTCTAGGAATATAACATCTACCGTGTCTCCCATGTCTAGGTGGCGAGAGACCTGGCTGTAAAAGATGATGAGCTGGGATGGTTAAGGCCACAATTATAGACTACATTGAACACCATTTCTTGCAACACAAGGAACAGCCAATTCAGTCTTTGAGTGGTTTATCCAAACCCCTTCAATGAAGACAGAAACTGAGAACATATTTTCCGCAATTTTTCCAGAGCACCCTTCACCTCTTAATTCCTCAAGCTGTAAAGCAGGGGGTTCAGCATGGGGGTCACCACAGTTTAGAACACTAAGGCCCCTTTGTCTTGGCCACTGTGGCTGGAACTTGGCTGTAGGTACTTAAAGAAACCAGTCCCATAGAATAAAGAAACAACAGTCAAATGAGATCCATATGTGTTGAAGGTTTTGAATCTACTCTGTGTGGAGTGCATCCTCAGGATGGTGGACAGGATGGAGATGTAGGAGATCAAAATGATCGTTACAGTCCATGCACCACCTACTGTACTTAAGGCAAAGATCACCATCTCATTGTTATAGGTGCAAGAGCAGAAAAGCTTCAGCAGTGGGGTAGTATCTCAGTAGAAATGATCAATTATATTGGGCCCGCAGAGGGAACCTCCAAAAATACAACCTGTGTGTATACCTGCACTAAGAAAGTCAATGAGGTAGCAGGCTGAGACCAGATGAATGAAGATTGTCCTAGACATGACTACCACATAAAGCAGTGGGTTACAGCTGGCTATGTAACAGTCATAGGCCATGACTACCAGAAGGTAACTCTTAGCAATCCCCAAACCAGCAAAGGTGTAAAACTGGGTTACACATCCAGCAAAAGAAATTGATTTTCTCCCTAATGCCAAATCCACCAACATGTTGGGAGTAATGGTGGTGGAGTAACAGGCATCAACAAATGAGATGTGGCTGAGGAAGAAGTCCATAGGTGCATCAATTGAGGACTGACTCTGAACAAGGCCTTCATTTCAAGGTTCCATAGTTTCATAGTTTCATAGTAGTTTGGGGTCAGAAGGGACTTGAAAAGATCATCTAGTCTGCCCCCCTGCCACAGTGAACTAGTGCCACCTAATCTCTAACCTGAACCTATTCTCCAACAGATTCTGGCCATTGTTCCTCATCACCCCAGGTGCTGCTGTGGGGAATAGGAACCTTCCTATTTGCTGCTGATCTCCCCTAATGAGTTTGTAGGCAGCCACCAAATCCCACCTCAGCCTCCACTTACTGAGGCTGAACAGGTTCAGGTCCCTCAACCGCTCCTCATAGGGCCTGCCCTGTTACCCTCCAACCAAGTGGGTGGCCCTCCTCTGAATCCTCTCAAGGCAGGCCACATCCTTCTTAAAGTGCGGTGCCAGGAACTGGACACAGTACTCCAATTGTGGCCTGACCAGTGTCGCATAGAAGGGAAGCATCACCTCTCTGGACAGGCTTGAGATTCATCTTTGGATGCACGACAAGGTGCAGTTGGCTTTGCTGGCTGCGGTCTGGCATCGGAGTCTCATGTTCATCTTGGAGTCAGTAATGACTCCAAGATCCCTTTCTGCCTCTGTGCTCACAAGGGGGGAGCTCCCCAGCTTGTATGTATGCTGTGGATTCCTTCTCCCCAGGTGCAGCACCCTGCATTTATCTACATTCAACCCCATCCTATTACCATCTGCCCACTTCTATAGTCTATCTAAATCTAATTACAGCCTCTCTCTCCCTTCGAGCATGCCTACCTTTCCCCACATCTTGGTGTCATCGGCAAACTTGGACAACGTGTTTTCCACCCCCACATCCAAGTCGCTGATGAAGATGTTGAACAGTGTGGGCCCTAAGACCAAGCCCTGGGGGACCCCACTATTCATATCCCGCCAGGTCGAGTACGACCCATCCACCACCACTCTGTGGGTGTGCCCCATCAGCCAATTTTTGACCCATCAAACTGTGTAGGCATCAGTGCTAACTTATCTGGTGCTGAGTATGCTGTGTCCCTTTCCTGACTCTGGAATGCTGGGTGGAGGCAGAGGTACTTGTAATCAGTTGTGGCACTCTAGGACATGAGTCCAGGGCTGTTTTCTCCCCCTTCCCTTTAAAGGCAGGCAGGGAAAGGAAATGGTAGGTACATAGATAGATCCATCTTGAGACTCCAGATGTCTTAATGGCAATAATGAAAGGAAAAACCACACAGTAGGGATTCAGACAAAGGGACAGGCACTGAGAGGCAAAAGTCCTGCACCCCAGTCTGACACTCTCAGAGCCCTACAAGTGCAGAACACCAGTGAAAGGCCTTAATCTGATCTTTCCCACATACTTCAATTGAATTTGGAGAAGTTTTACATCAGTGAGATGGCTGGAAACAGATCCACATCCCAGATTTTCAGACAACATAGTGCTGCACATGCTGCGGTATGCATGGAACTCACTTAAATTGAATAGGGGTGAAAGTACACTAGGACAGTGATTCTTCTCTCTTACCAGTGATACAGTAAGGGCCAAACTAAGACAGTGAGACTCATCCTGAAGTTTTCCTTAGACCTACACTATGGTTTGACACCAAACCATGCCCTGTCCTCAGAACATAGCAACAGATATAAACATGAAGATGAATACAGCAGTGTATGCCAGTGGTTCTCAAATGTTTGGGACTTGAGGCACCCTGCATTACCCAAGGCAGTCCCCCATAACTTTTATGAATTGAGTGGAACCACATTTCACAAACTAATTTATATATTACAGGGTTATCTCTTTGTAGAGGTGCTAGGCAGTGGAGCTGGGGGATTTGCCAGGCAAGGACAAATGTGAGACTTCACTTATCTGCCCATCTCATCCTATCATCACATCTCATTTATCTCCTCCCACTCTGCAACACCCTACAAAGGATCTGACAGTACTCCAAGGTGCCATGATCCCCAGGCAGAAAAATCATTGATTTATCTCTTCTGAAGCCATATTTTTTGCAATGTCTCTGCAGACTAAGGCAGCCACCAGTCACATTCAGTTTGTGTTAGTAACATAAATGAGGGGCTTATTGAGGAACCAGGGCTGCTGGAAAGGCTGGAAAGATGCCCCCCCCCGGCACACACACACTTTTATTTGTATACTGAGGGCACATCTACAAGTCACCCTATGGTGATGTATTAATTATGTATTAATGAGCTACGTCTCCATATGGTGCACTACAGTAATGTAGTGATCACATGGGTCTACACGTGACTGCTAGCTACATTATTGTAGTGACACACTCCCCAGTTATAGCACACTGCTTTGGCAATGTAGCGGCAAAATCTAATTGTGCACCACACACATGGGGCAATAGCCACCCATACTGCACCATACTTTAGTACTCTGATGGCTGCCCTGACCCTGACCACAGAATTCTTCTGAGAGACGTCAGGTCCTAGGTAGCTGCCCCCCATCATTCATTGCATTGCACAGTGACTTGTCAGGCATGTTGTGCTTTCCACTCATCTCAGCCTGTTCCCACTAAACACCACCAACCAGTAGGAACCTCCATCCACTGAACCATCCATCTGTGATTAAAGACCCATAGGACTCACCAAGACAAATTTGGACATCCATACCCATTGATCCATCCTCCACCATAGCCTCTCAATCTAATGACTACAGCATCATGAACAAATACAGCAACAACAGGACTAGAGAGGAGGTAGTGGATCTCATTGCCACCTGGAGTAAGGTTGACAATCAGTGGGAGATCTAGTTATGACCAAAACAAGGTGGTCTATGAATAGGTCATGAAAGAAATGGCAGTCCAAGTACATGACCATGGCTGGGCCCAGTGCCAGTCTAAGTCCAAGGTATTGAGGCAACAGGTCATCGTGTGCTGGGTGCATGCAGGGCCACATGTACCCCCAACAAGGAACTCTTCTATATCATAGAATCAGAGTAAAATAAGGCTCAAAGGAAACTTTGGGGGGTCATCTAGTCCAACCCCCTGCCTTAGACAGGATTAACCCTATCCAAACCATCCCATACAAATCCTTGGCTAATCTATTACTCAATTAAGTCAATCCTGACACACAAATATAAAGCACGGGACTCTAACCCACCTCAGGGAAAGCAGTGGGATAACAGCACTCTGTAAATGTACAGCAATAGGAGGGAGAAAAAAAAAATCCTTCCTGGCCCCAATTTAGCAACCAGCAAAGCCCCAACCAGCAAAGCCCAAAAACATGGGAAATGTCCATAGTATAGACATAGTTTATCCCAAATTATCCATGACCAATGTTAATCCAGCTCTTTCTTGGATATCTCTAATAATGGAGATTCCAAAATTTCCCTTACAGCGAAGAAGCTTTTTCATGATATCCAATCTACATCTACTTTGCTGGTCTGTGTCCAGTTCTCTGGAGCAAAAGAGAAAACAATGTTCTCCCTCTTATTCTTGGCAGATGTTTGAAGGTTCCTATCATGTTCCCTCTTAAGCACCTGTTCAGCAAGTTGACCATGACTATTTCCTTCAACTCTCCTCACATGGTTTGCCTTCCAAACCCTTTATCACTTGTCACACAACTGTGGATCCTAACTTCTCCAAGTCCTTTTTAACATTTTACATTTTAAACAAGTGCTGAGTAGAGGCAGTCACCTTCTGTATCTTGCACCTGATAGTCTTATTGATAAAGCCCAAAACACATTCACCTTTTGTGCAGCTGCATTACATTGCAGACTCTGTGATTCACCAAGATGCTTAGATCCTTCTCTATAGTGCTGTCAACCAGCCAGGTGTCACCCGTTTTCTTTGTGTGTTTTTAATTATTCCTCCTGAGGTGCAGCACTTTTTATTTGTCATCATTGAACTTCAATCTGTTACCTCCAACCCAACTTAAACCTTCTGAATTGTGCTTCTTTCCTCCAGTGTGTTCTTAGTACTTCCCAGTTTCATGCCACCTGCAAATCTGCTCAAGAAATCTCTCCATTCCAGCATCCAGCTCATTAATAAATACATTGAACAGCACTGGGCCCAGAACATACCCCTATAGGACCGTACTTGCAGCCTACTTCCATCTTCATGATCAACATCATCATGCCAGAAAACAGTGGACATGGAGGTCTGCACCACCCATGAGAATGATGAGGACTCTAATGTGACCATGGCTGAAGATCTTGTAGGCCAGCACAGCAACATGGGTGATAAGCCAGACTGTGGATTACCAGTCCATCCAAACTGTGCAGACTTGGTAACCACCTGCCAGAGCCATGCAGACTCTGAATGTACTCAGGGTTGAACCATGAGGGCCTGGAGCATCTTGCCTTCTGCCAGCGTTCAGCATCACAAGCCAGCTTTCTCCCAACATGGCCCAGGTGCCCCAAAAGATCTATCCCATGAGAGGAGAGATCCCAGGGATAGTAAGTTTAAGTGTTACAGGCAAGGACCACAGGGGTAGCCATGGTGTCCCCTGGTGAGCACCCTGCTCCTGTTATAACTTTGGTCCTTTAAGCACTCTCTCCCTTTTCCTTGTTTTCTATACCTTGATGTAAATAAGTACTTATCTCCCTGACTGAGATCTTATGCACTGTTGACCATTGCTCTGCACCTTAAGGGCTAACTATGTGGCTCCAAATCCCTTTATACCAAACCCATGCCTCCCAAATGTCACTGTAAAATCACTCCCTTGTCAGGCCTTCATTCTTTTGGGATCCACCCCTTTTCTCTGGCTGCAAGCTGTGACAGGGGGCTGTCAAAAGGCTGATCACAATATCAGCCTTCCCACCTTTCTAGAGTAGTCCATCCTGACTCATCTGCCATGCCTTGATGTAACAAAACTGGATGGAAAAAATGTGGGAGGCTGCCCATTGAATGCCCTGATGCCAAGGGCATAATGAACAGGTCCAACCTACCCTTTACTGTGTCCCATGCCTTGCAGATGGCATCCAAATATGACATCCAACTCCCCCAGCCCCATTGCTGGGCTGCACTCAGCCACTGGCCCAGACTTGGCCTCAGGAGTCCTTAGACATGTCTGGTACACATGCTCCCACACTGGGGCCTCTACTCATGCCCCCTCACTGGACTCCATGTCTCTAATTAGGCTCCTAGCCCCTCACCGGGGTCACTATTCTCTCCCCTTACTGGCACTTCTAGGCCTTGTGCCCCTTGGGCTTCAGGTATCCATTGACATGCCTGGACCCCACTCTTGGCCTACAGCCCACTCAAGCCTCAGGTGTCTAATGAGAAATCTGGACCCCACTCTCGGCCTCTTGCTAGGCCTCATTCTCTCAGGACTTGAGCCTCAGGCCCTCCTGGCCCCTGTGCTATTGTACAAGACTGGTACTTTATTCTCAGGCTGCGCTCCCCAAGCCTTTTGCCCCCACAGGGTCACCCACAAAGCAGTGGGCACCCCATACTCACCCATTCTGGCACCTCATACTTGCCTTTCACTAGGGAGGCACAGGTGTGGCATTTCCTGGAGACTGCCCCAACACAGGCAGATCCATCACACCATCCAACCCCAGCAGGGTTTAGTTTTAGGTGACTCCCCAGGACCCAATGCAGGCCTATCTGTCCTAGCCTTTCTTAATCCCTTTGGGTTCCTTGAGGTTTTTCCAGGACTGGTTTTTCCTGGGCACCCTCTTCCAGCCTTCCCCTAATCACATGTCCTCAGTCACTAGCCCCATCTCCCTCAGGCTCCGTATAGGATGCCTCTCATTGGGTGGCTGAGCTACAGCCTTCTTCATACAAGTCTGCTTGCTGGCTGACCTCCTATCCTTCCTCAGCTATGGTTCCCCCCCATGTTGAGGGCACCTTCAGCCTCTTTTAGGCCCTGGCCCCACCTCTGGGCCAGCCAGGGTGCCAGTAACTCTGCAGCTCTGGCCTGCCTCTCGCGAAGGGCCTACTTGCTCTTTGGCTTGTTGGCACTGGCCCCCTTGCATTGACCAGTCAAGATTCAAAGAATCAGTCTGGCAGCAGCTGACCTTCCTACTCATCAGGGGTCCCACCTGAGCCCCACCATACAGCAGTCAACTGACACCAGGCTTGCCTAGAGCCCCAGAGATCAGAAACTCCCACCTATAAGTTTATCAGGGGTGCTCACCAGGATCTGAGGGAATGTGTGTTCACCAGAGCACGCCAAGAGATGACAAAATTGAATGGTCACAAACTCCTCTATGACCGTTTCAGGCTGGACATAAGGAAGAACTTCTTTACTGTCTGAGCCCCCAAGCTTTGGAATAGACTGCCACCGGAGGTGGTTCAAGCACCTACTTTGAATGCCTTCAAGAGACATTTGGATGTTTATCTTGCTGGAATCCTATGACCCCTGCTGACTTCCTGCCCCTGGGGTGGGGGGCTGGACTCGAAGATCTTCTGAGGTCCCTTCCAGCCCTAATGTCTATGAAATCTATGAAATATACCCAACAGCCCTCTACTCCACTGGGTTCATCTGAGCCCCTGGCCTCACCCTCATTCTAGTTCAGGGCTTAACTAGTGCTCCAGTAGTCCCACAAACTCTAAGCCCCTTTCCTAGGCTGGCCTGGCTGGCCTGGCTTGGCCTGGCTTTTTCCTAAGCACCGGCTCTCTTATATGGCTGCCCTGGCCCCTTGCTCAGGCTCCTGTGTGCCTCACCTCTCTCTCTAGGCTGGCCTATTTCACTGCTCTAAGCCCACAGCCACTTCCTTGGGGCTTGGCCTTTCCTTGCATGTTCCCATACTCATGACACATGAGGGTGACCTGGAGGCTAGAGCTGTGTGAAGGTTCAGTAGCTGATTCAATTAGGAGGAGATTCAGCCCAATTTGATGGCTAACTCTCCCAATCTGAGTGAAATCAGGAGGACCATTAATCTCTCTGAATCAAATCAGAAGCCTCTGATTCAATTCAGAGAGATTTGACAATTCAGCCATAGAAACTGTTTTATATGTTTTTTTCTATGTACCTCAAGGTACCAGGCGCAGCTTGTAAACGCTGAGATGGTGGGGTGGATGGAGTGTCCCATGGGAGCATGGGGGAGTCCCCCACACATTTGGTGGTGGACCCGGAAGTGGACCAGAAGTACTTCCGGTCTACTTCCAGGTCCACTGCAGAGCACACGGGGGACCCCCACCTCGCCCATGGCCTCTTGGCTCAGTGACTGGTGGCTCCTGTGTCTGGGGGGGACACCTGGGGTCCCCCCATGGCTGATTGCTGAGCTGCAGGCTGTGTGTGTGTGGGGGGGTTCCCCACACGCTCAGTGGTAGACCCGGAAGTGGACTGGAAGTACTTCTGGTCCACTTCTAGGTCCACTGCTGAGCATGCGGGGGACTCCCCTGTGGTCCCATGGAAAGCTCCATCCGCCCCACCATCTCAGCATTAAGGAGCCGTGCCTGGTACCTCGAGGTATGTAGAAAAAATATATAAAGCTGTATCTATGGTTGAATCACTGTGTCTTTGAATCAGAATCAAATCTTCAGATTTGGCTGAATTGAATTGGGACAGTGAGCTGAATCAGCAAATTGAATCACTGTCCCCCGAATTGGGCCGAATCTGAATCCAAATTGAATACTTCCTGCTTCACACACCCCTACTGTAGGCTTTTGGAGGCCTTTAAAAGGGCAGAAGTGAACCCACAGTGGGAAAAACAGTCATGGGTCCCCTGCTTGGCCGTGCTTCTGATGACATGGGAGGCCCAAGCTGCCTATTGGGGCCTACCTGGAGAAGATGCTAGTGATAATGAAGAAGTGAAGGTGGCAACATTACAGAAACTATAAGTGTCAGAGGAGAGCCAGGGACAACAGTTTAAGGCCAGAAATGATCCACAGTCCCTTACCCTGCAGAGGCTGGGCCATCCCCCCTGGGATGAGGCCAAAAAGTGGCTCCACCCAGGGAAAGAACACCAGAGAAGCTGATAGAATGGATAGTGTTGGAGAAATTCATATGGTACTTGAAATGCAAAGCCAAATACTGGGTGCTAGACTATTAAGGGGGGCAATCAATCTTGCAGAGGACTTTTCCATGGCTGGTAAGGAGCTCAGTCAGGAATGTGAAAGCAGCAAGCAGAAAAGACCAAGGGGACAAATAAGAAACTATCAGTACCAGATGGCCCTAGTCAGGTATGTTTCTAGTGTGGTTGCCTTGGGCACTTAGGCCAAAATTGCCTATGAGGTGGAACACAGAAAACGGAGTCCACCAGGATGATGGGAGGGACAGGAAATAAGGGTGAACCTTTGGCTGTAGAAGAAATGAAGTGTGGCTATGGAGCTAATCCACAGGGGGTAAGGGGTTCTTATGGACACCACTAGACCACCTGGTAATTGAAGTCCAAGCGGATGCAGAGCATGTACTCACCCTCCTAGATTCTGGAGCCAAGGAAATGCTGGTGCAGAAGGGTCATTGCAGGGAACCCCAGGGTGAGTAGTATACCATTGAAATTTGGTCTGCCTGCATCGCAAGCCAACCAGTTATGACCAAGTGAAGCTTTGAATGACCATAGGATGGCACTTCCATGTCATGGTAGTGTGTGTGGCTCTGTGGTTGCCATATCCCATTCTGCTGGGTTGAAACTGGCTGTTGTTCCAGGAGTTGGTGACAGAGGTGATGGGAGGAGGGCCAGGAGTCTCGCACCTTTCAGGGCTGTCTCCCTCAAAGTTGTCTGCGGTCTTGATGGGTTGAAGAATATGAGGCCACCACCAAAGGCAGAGAGCTCATTGGGGACTCAGAAGTTGACATCAATGAGATTATTGAACAGAGTAAGCTGAGAGTGGAGAAGACATGGGAGGAAAGAGTATAAAACTCACACTATGGATGGAATGGTAGATCCAAGTGGTGCAGACCCTTATCTCTCACCGCAGTCAGCAAGAACCTAGGCAGGATACTGGTTTGTTTGCATGTCTGAAGATTGTGTAACAGACTCCCAAGTGAAGTGGACTAAGCCCTGATGTCTGGGCCCTTTAAAGTAAAACTGGACAAACCTTTGATTACCTGTAAGGAACAACTGAGTTTAAGAACTCTGGGAATGAACAGGCCTGGCTTCTGTGATCCTGATTCTGCCTCTAGTGCATATTATTAGGAAAGGGTGTATGCACAGTGTGTTAATAGGAAGGATAATTTTTTTTTATTTTTTATTTTGAGAAGGATGCAAGAAAGTTGGACATGAGGTGGGAAATGATTTTGTAAATACCCAGAGTATTGAAATGAGACCCAGACTCTATGAGTTGTTATCAACGGTACACTGACTATTTGTTTGTCAGCTCCTTAAACTCCTTCCTCCCATATCATTTGGTCTTTGCCACATTAGCAACTGACAGCCTTTAAACAACGACATAATTGACTTTGCAATTAATGCCCAGAGCGGCTTGTTAAAAAAAAAAAAAAAATACAAACAAAACCTCCTTATTATACCTTTGTTTATATCCAGAGACAATTTGTACCAAAGAGGGGACAAAGAAAAAAAAAAAGAAAGAACATGTCACTAAGTACTGATCAAGAGTAATAAAAGTAGCCCCTTGAGTAAACACATCACAATCTAATTGGCAAAATAGCACATGAACTGCTGTGTCTATGCCACCAAGGGGAAAATGGGTGGGAGGGAACAGTAGTCAGTTTTTTTGAGTACCACTTTCTTCAGCATTTCATTAAGCATTGATACATCTAAGCAAGCTACCTTAATGAACACACCAGAGAAAGGAATCAGAAAAAAATAGGAGAGGTCCAATCCTTAGAGGTTCCACTGAGTTTTCTAACTGCAGTTTTCTGTTCTCCTGTATTCTCCTATATGGGGGGATGTAAGATTTATTTCTAGTAATAGACTCCTGGTTTTCTGTGATTAAAAAAAAAAAAAATCCCTAATTTTCAAGGTTAAAAAAGGTAACCCCAAATCCACATTTTTCTATGTTTAAAATGAAACATCACTATCTATCTATCTATCTATCTATCTATCTTTTCTAATATATACCTATATAGATATATAGATATATCTAGCTATATATTTATCTATAGATATATATTAGAAAACCAGGATCCCTGCTTATTAGCATATACAAACAGTACTACCCAGGGTTGGGGAGTGAGAACAGACTTCTAAGGTCTGATTCTGCAAGTCTTCTGTGTCATTTTGAGCCTGATGCAAAGCCTGAATTCAATGAAAAAAATCCCACTGACATCTGTGAGCTGCCCAATTGTATCAATGCTAGAACTATGTGCCACATTTGAAAGTGGGTTACAAACACAATTCTCCTCTGCACCACCTTAACCATTTTCAGACATGGTTTACCTGCTTGTGTGAACTGGTAGATCTTGCCCTCTGGCATATTTTAATATAAACTGATCATAAGTTTCCTAGCAAACTTCACCACCCCTTGACAAGTTAAGTGTTAACATATACATTTGACAGACCAATTTTCACAGATATTTAGGCACTTCATTCCTCTGAACACTAGGGTCCAACCTCCTCAGTGGTGGAGCTGGTGCATCAAGCCCAGTTCAATAGCAGAACAGTTAAAGCAGAGAAAGTTGTCACTATATTTTTAGAAACCAGTCCTTCAATCATGGGATGACTAGAGTTGAATTAAAGAAAATGTGTGTGCGCATATGGGTGAGGGAGCAGGCAGGCAGTCCATTAGAAATGTTGAAATTAGAAGAAAAAAAGAGGCTTCAAATTGAAATGAAAACAAATTAAACTTTGAATATTAAAACATCTTATAAGAAAAAAAAGTTTCCATTATAAGATTTTAATTTCTTCTAAAATAAAATTACAGGAAATTTTGGAATAAAAACATTTCAAACCATTAAATAATTGAAATATTTCATTGAAATTAGCTGACTCGATTTCTCTGAATTTCTAAGAATTTATTCTTCAGAAAGAAGAGATCAGTGAAACTGGCATATATTTTTGAAATTCTCTACTCATATTTTAATACGACCAAATCCTTTTCTCCCACTCAGAAAAAAATGTTTAGTGTGAAAAATTCCAGCTAGTAATTATAGACTTATCTAGAGAATGTGCAAGCTTGCCACAAAGTCTACATTTTCTCTCACTATGCTCATGTCAATGCATCCCACTAGATTCATGCCAACAGCCAAGTGTTTGATGCTAGGGTATTTTTCATATTGAATAGTAACAACCAAATAATTATTAAATATTGCAGCAATATCTAGGAGCCTCAGTCAAGGATCAGGACAGGGTACTGTCCACAGAACAAGTAGAAAGTCCCTGTAGCAAGGACCTTTTGGTCTATTTCTGCCATCAGAAATCAGGTAGCTGCGATAAGCTC
This sequence comes from Alligator sinensis, assembly GCF_000455745.1. Taxonomy (NCBI): domain Eukaryota; kingdom Metazoa; phylum Chordata; order Crocodylia; family Alligatoridae; genus Alligator; species Alligator sinensis. The sequence goes on along the minus strand of NW_005842556.1, from coordinate 567,500 downwards.
ACCAGTGCAGACAAACCGATGACAGCTGATGGTGTTCTAGGAATGCTACTAAGGCCACATGCCCTAAAAATGACAGATCACGTCATTCTTAAAATACTAATGGCCCAAGATGGTCCTGCCTGCCATGAGTGCTCTTGGCTGGAAGACAGTGGCGGCAATAGTACGGAGAGCCAATTTTAGACTTCTTCTCACTCCTTATGGCATTCCTCCCTCCCCAAAGTACTTCTTTTCAAATTCATTATTATTGATTAAAAAAACAAAAACAAAACCAGCAATCAGAAATATGTGTGTGTCAACTATACATATCAACCTGAACAATAAGCAGTAAAAGGGAAAAAAACAAAAAAAAGGGGGGTTTATTTTTTTTTCTTAAATGCAACACCAAAATCAGAAATACATACATACATTCGTGTGTGTGTATGTATGTATATATGACATGCATAGCTCATATATAGCTCATCTATTTCTGCCTATAAGTTCATCGCGGGGGCACAGAAGGGAATTGGTGAGGCTTTACTCACCAAGGTGCCCCCGGGGGTTACAAGAAATAATGGCCACAAGCTAGCAGAGAGCAGATTTAGACTGGACATTAGGAAGAACTTCTTCACAGTTAGAGTGGCCAAGGTCTGGAATGGGCTCCCAAGGGAGGTGGTGCTCTCCCCTACCCTGGGGGTCTTCAAGAGGAGGTTAGATAAGCATCTAGCTGGGGTCATCTAGACCCAGCGCTCTTTCCTGCCTATGCAGGGGGTCGGACTCGATGATCTATTGAGGTCCCTTCTGACCCTAACATCTATGAATCTATGAATCTATATAAATGAACCATACATGTCATACATACATACATACATATATACATATGCATTAAGGGTGTGTGAAATGGGCAGTATTCAATTCAGATTCAGATTCAGCCTGATTCAGGGGATAGTGCTTCAATTCACTGATTCAGATCACTGTCCCGATTTGATCACTGTCCCGATTCGATTTGGCTGAATCTGAATATGAAGATTCAATTCTGATTTGGAGAATCAGGAATTTGGAGAATTTAGCCATAGACACAGCTTTATATTTTTTTTTCTATGTGCCTCGAGGTACCAAGCATGGCTCATGAACGCTGAGATGGTGGGGTGGATGGGTCCGCCACTGAGCACATGGATTCTGAGCACTGAGCACATGGACACTGAGCACATGGACACTGAGCACATGAATCGATTCTGATTTGGAGAATCAGCGATTCGGCCATAGACACAGCTTTATATATTTTTTTTTCTATGTGCCTCGAGGTACCAAGCATGGCTCATGAATGCTGAGATGGTGAGGTGGATGGGTCCGCCATTTCCCAGTCCACCACTGAGCACATGGGGGACTTCCCTGAGCTCCTATGGGACACTCCATCTACCCCACCATCTCAGCATTCATGAGCTGTCCCTGGTACCTTGAGGTACATAGAAAAAACATATAAAGCTGTTTCTATAGCTGAATCGTTGAATCTCTCTGAATTGAATCGGAGCCTTCTGATTCAATTAGGAGAGATTAATGGGCCTCCTGATTTGATTTGAATTTGGAGATTTAGTTACAGAATCAGGCTGAATCTCCTCTGAATTGAATCAGTGACCGAAGCTTTGCACAGCGTTAATATGCATGCATGTGCATATGCATATGCATGTGTGAACATCCAGAGGTAAAAAAAACAAACAAACCTGAAAACCGCCCCCCAAACAGAGCAGCACATGCTTGGGCAGTGTGCATTGCTGAAAAGAAGAGCCGGGCTGCCCAGAGCAGCCTCCATGGTTTCTGCCCAGCAGGATTGCCATGCTTGTAGCCCTGGGAGGCCCCCAGGACCCCAGATAAGGTTGCTGGGGCCAACACAGTCCTGGCTCCGACCTCCCTTACTGCCCCAGGGTAACTTGCCATGCTCCAAAGCACGCATGGCATGGGCGTTCTCTGGGGACAAGTAGCTGTGACTCAAGGTGCACAGCTGCTAGTTGTCCCTGGGGAGCCAAATGTCCATGCACATCTGGACATGCCCTTCAGTTACTTGCCTGGAGTTCATGTAATATGTCAACATAGGCTGATTGGCTATTTGTTGTTTGATGGTCTATTAACCACTAAAAGAGCACTTCAGTTCATTTCCACTACTCTGGTTCCAAATACAATTAACTCCTCCTTGTCCAGTATAAAAGTTAATCAGGAAAACTGAGGCAGCATGAATTGCATGAACATATTTAAATCAGAAATATTACAAGAAGAGCAGTCTGTCATAATCATTGCTTTTTACTTGTTTATTTGGCACATACCAAGTTAGGACTTTTAAGAAGTAATTAGCAAGGAGTTAATTAGCAAAGATTAACACCTACAAAACCACAGATTAAGGAGAGGAAATAATCAGTTAATTAGCAAGGAATAACAACTACAAAACCACAGATTAAGGAGAGGAAATAATCAATACAGACAATCAACTGCCCGAAGACAGACACAGTCAGTTGCATAAGCACCCATTAAATGAGTTTTGCCTGTCAGCAGCCAGAGGCGCAGGGCCCCAGAACCCAGAACCCCCCTGCACCTATCTCCTTGACAGCTGGAACACTTCATGGCTGCAGCAGGAGCTATCATCCCTGCAGCTTTCACCCTGCTGTGCCTTAACACGCACAGTGTCACCCATGTCACTAGTTTTGCTTGTCCACAGCTTGAGATGCAGTTTCCCCCAAACCCCTGCATCTATCTCTTTGAAACTTGGCAGGCTTTGTGACCTCAGCATGGGCCATCACCCCTGCAGTTTTCAGCTTGCTGCACCTTAACATACACATCTATGTATGTTCTATGTATACATCTATGTATCATCTATGTTTTGCCTGTCAGGAGCTTGAGGTGCAGTTCCCCCCAAAACCCTGCACCTATCTTTTTGAAGCGTGTCAGAATTTGTGGCCTCAGCAGGGGCCACCACTCTGTGATAAAGAAAAAGAAAATATAAATGACCAAACGCCAAGCATGAGAGCAAGTTGTGCTCGCGGCATGGGGGAAGTAGTGGGTGCGGCCTGATAGCCGCGAGATCGGCGGTCCCGGGCTGATTGGCAGGGGGCGGGCAAATTCTACCCCTACCCCTACACGCTTTTTGCTAGATACGGGGGCCCAAGCAAACGTGTTGAAACCTGAAACGCCCCATGTCAAGACATCCAAAGTCATCTTTGTACAAGGGCTAAATGCCACGACATCTGCGCCCGTGGTCAAGTTTTGGATCAACAAAAGGGCCCTGTATGGAGTCTTAGGGAACATCTTGCGCATCCCAGCAATAAAAGCATTGGACTTAAAGAACGCCATATACCTAGCACTCCCGTTCATTGTGGCACCAGGCGAAAAACACCAGCCAATGCTAGCAAACCCTACACCCTGGTGGTATCAGACAATCCCGACGCACACTGACCTGCAGCCCCAGATCCGGAACCTCTTGGCTGACCTGTGCAAGTGAGGGTGCATTCAGCCCGAAAAATCCTCCACCTACCTTTCGGCCGGATGGGGCATCCCCAAACTGGGAAAACCAACAGAAGCTCATCTAGTGGTGGACTACCAACAAGCGAATCGTCACTGTAACCCGCTCCAAATGCCCGCCGCACAAAATGTCACAGACATCCTCGATGGCATAACCGAGATGCAGAGGGGCGGAGAGTGGTTTGCCACCACACTAGACTTAAAGGACATGTTTTATTCGATCCCTATAAATGACCCGCATGGGATCCTTAATATGTGCGTAGGCAGACAAATGTTTTCCTGGAAGGTTTGTCCACAAGGTTACTGCAACGCACCAGCACTAGCAGCCACAGCGATGAATGGGACGATCGACAGCTTTGTTCGTCCCCGTCCAAAGACTGCAGATGTTCGCATCTGGACCTATGTCGACGACATTGTCATCATGGGGCACGATTGTGCCGCAGTCCGCGCCACCACTGCCGACCTAAAGGACCACCTGAGCAATCAAGGATGGACGGTAAACCCGGCCAAGTCCATGAGCGAGCCATCCTCAGACATTAAGTTTTTGGGGACACGATTCACAGGACAATGGCGATCGGGGACGGCGCACAATGCTGCCCCTGAGTTGTCCTCACTTTGGCCGACCACATGGGCAGACTTTCAAGGCCCGCTAGGCCAGCTAAATTGGTTCCACAATTTCATAACGCCATCACATTTAAAAGTTATCCAGCGGTTGCAACACCAAATTCGCAAGAAAACACGACACAGAGTCCCATGGAGTGAGTGTGACCAAGCTGTGCTGGAAAAAGTCATGACAGAGGTTAAAGAGATGCATTTGATCACACCCCCCGCCGGCAATCTTCTGGCAGTTCACGTGGGCTACACCACGGAGCATGTCTGGTTTACAGCCAGTGACGCTGAAACAGGGAACCTTGTGTACACAGGTCACCGCACACTCAAAAGCCACCAACATCGGTATGGTTGTCTAGGGAAAGCCATGCTCACGGCTCAATTAGGAGAACACCTCGCAACGAGCCCAGGTGTACTTGTTGCACCCGGCGGCACCACACTGGGATTACTGAACCCCAGCAAAATCCACCCGGAGTATCAGGGCATGGCAAAAACTTGGAGCGCCCTAGTCCTTCATCACCAGTATTACTGGTCGACATGGCAAGTCGTTGACGGAGAAACGATTCCGGTCGCCGAAGAAGATGATCCCACTGTACTATTGTACGGTGCCACATCCCCGGCGTGGATAGCTTCAGATGGTGCATCCTGTGATGGCGAGGATATGGATATTATTGTGACCCCTGTCACGACTACGAGCTCCAAACGTCCCATCCAGGAGAGTCGGTCCAAGCATCTGAACAACGAGGCTTTCAACTAGCTCTTGAACACACCTACCGTCACCACGATGGGACGCTTCCGGTACCTGTCATAGCCGTAGATTCAGAATACATATACAGAATTGTCACCGGAATGGCACAACCTATGGAACACACAACCCTCTGGGACGATGTCAAGGCCATTTTACTATGTTTCTCTGTTCGTCCCTTAATCAAGCACACGCTCTCTCACCGACCTGACACGGACCCCGTACATGCCATCATAGATCAGCTACTGGCACACTGAGGACCCGGGAAACAAAAGGACATACCTCAGTTACACGCCATTGACATCATAGACACCGACCCCTTCCTCGCTTGGCTCCACAAGCGTTGGGGACACCTTGGAGCAAAAAGGCCGCAAGCTCGCTGGAGGGAGCAAGGCAACGAAGGACCGAGCGTAGAACAATGGAAAAGAATAATCCAAGCCTGCTCTGCCTGTGCGCGAGAAAAACCGGTGCACCACAAGCACCAAAAGAGCGCCTATAACCCGGCACACTTTGCTCCAGGTAAGGTGTGGCAAGTGGACCTGCTTGGGCCACTCCCAGGAGCCAAGCCACCAAACAAGGGGTTAGTAATCGTAGAACTGGGAACCCGTCAAATCCTCGTCCTCCCCACGAGGAAGACCACCGCTCCCGTAATTCAAGGATACCTACAGCTCGCTTTCACCCATTGGCAAGTGCCCCACATCATACACTCCGATGGAGGACCACCTTTTAACTCCAAAGGCTTAGAGCCGTTCACGATAGAGCATAATGTTCAGTGGCATCACCATCTACCCTATCACCCGCAGTCCAATGGCGTCGTGGAGCGCCAGATAGGACTATACAAGCAACAGTTAAGGTTAAAGGAAAATGGATCATTCAAGAACTGGACCAAGTACAACAATGATGTACTAATTACTATGAACACCACTAAAGCTTTGTGGGATGAACGCACCCCGGTGCCACGTCCGCCTTGGAAGCCATGTTACTCATCCCAAGAAACAGTGTGGCTAGCCATCCCCACAGCTACCAGAAAGCGCCCAACTCCAGCTCCCGGTGTTGTACTTAAACCCGGCGAGTACCCGAATACCTATTTTGTCTCTCTTGAAGCAGTCTCACCTGCACGCACCGTCTTGGCCCACCACAATTGGCTAAGTCGACATAGCACAGTTTAGAATACATTACTAACAAACCCCAAGTTTTGTTTTCCAGCCTAAAATGGTATGAAGTCACCGGTGCATGACATGGTGTGAAACTCATATTCGGGACAACTGTCGCCGTGAGTGAACCCATTGGCAACGACCCCGGCAAAAAACCGCCGTGCTGCATTTAGACAGACGCGGTTGGATTCAGTACTGACTAACTACCTGACTTATTCGCAAGTCTTGAGTGAAATTTTACACTTTTGATATGTTGTATTTTGTACGTTTCAATTTTGTATGTACCCACTCGCTATGCTAGAGCTTAGCATTTGATCAAGGGGGCATGTGATAAAGAAAAAGAAAATATAAATGACCAAACGCCAAGCATGAGAGCAAGTTGTACTCGTGGAGTGGGGGAAGTAGTAGGCGCAGCCTGAGAGCCGCGAGATCGGCGGTCCCGGGCTGATTGGCAGGGGGTGGGTGGATGTAGCCCGTTTAAAAGGAAAAGCTCGCGCGCCAAAAAGCTGGGACCCACGCCATATCGGAGAGGCCTGATCACCCTCACCGGAGGTCCTGCGTCCACGAAATCCCTTCCCCCCGGACGCC
>NW_005842556.1:556463-560899 GCF_000455745.1 Alligator sinensis | reverse complement strand
GACCGAATTAGAGCTCTCGAGTTAACAGCGAGTTTATTCTTGAAACTGCTGTAAAGGAAACCACCTATACGAAAGTGTGAGTAAAGCATTTATTTGTTATACCGCCTCCTTGGTGTTTTCTGTCGATGGAGGGAGAGACAGGAGAAGGAGGAACAAGGCCCCGTAACCCTTTCGTCCCCGGCCTGTTTGCGTAATACTTTTCTGGGTCCAACCACCCACTGTCAGGTTGGTCACACTCCTGCAGTTTTCACCCTCCCCATGGTGTAACACATACATGTGACATGAGTTTTTCTTCCAAGAATTTTGGGTGCAGTTCCCCCCGGGCCCCTGCACCGATGTTCTTGAAACTTGAAAGGCCTTATGCTATGCTCTAAGCAGAGGCTACCACCCCTGCAACTTTCATCCAAATCAGGCAAAAAACAACAAAGTTATAGATATTTCATTGATTCCCAATTATACCCTATGGCTGGATCTCCGAGGCAGCTCTGAAGCTTTGGAGCCGCTTTGGTTGAATCGAAGCAGAAACGCGGTCCAGAGCTCTGAATCGTATTGTTGGCATCTGAAGCGGCCGGATCTGAAGCCGGATTGAATAGCTGCCTACTCGCACAGGCCTATTGTCCAGCATAGCTGGGACTATGAGCAGTGGCTGGAGCTGTTCCAGATGACTGAGACCACCTTCTGGGATCTTCTAGAGCAGCTCTGGCAACACCTGGAGTGACAGAACACCAGCATGCGGCCGCTTCTCTCCAGAGGCACCCAGCAGGCCCTTGCCCTGCTAAAGCTGGCTACATCTGCCAGCCTGTGGTACATTGGCCACCTCTTTGGCATGGAAAAAGCCACCACCAGGGAGGCTCTCCTGGACATGTGTGGCACCCTCCAGGACAAGCTGAGAAACACTGCACTTGGCATGCATGACCGCCTAGCTGTGGATTCTGTGCCCTGGAATTTCCTTAGTATATAAGGGCCCTGGATGGAACTCACATCCCCGTCACCTGCCCACCCTGTGAAAACCTCCCCTATTACAGCTGGAGGAGCTTTTATTTTGTGATGCTTCAGGCCGCTTTGGACCACCGTGGGGCCTTCACACAACTGAGTACCAGCTGGGTGGGCAGTGCCCTTGATGCCCACATCTTTCTCAACTCCACCCTGACAGCCACTTTGTGCTGGGGGTACCAGAGCTGCAGCTGGGCACCATGGCGGTCCCCTCGCTCCTCATCAGAGACCCTGCGTACTCACTCCTGTCCTGGATCATGTGGCCTTATACTGGTCAACTGGACCCCTGCCAGGCCCACTTTAATAGCTGCCTGGGATGAACCTGTGCCTTGACGGAGTGCATCTTTGGCTGCCTCAAGGGTTGCTGGCCCAACCTCACTGCCTTCCTTGAGTTCACTGAGAACAACCTCCCCCAAGTCATCATCGCAGCCTGTGAACTTCATAACATCTGTGAGGCCTGGGGGAAGCTCTTTCATGAGGCCTGGGCAGAGGAGGCATGGCATTCATGTGCACATTAAGCATCTACACATGGACTAATGTGATTTAGCTATGCCAACTTAAATTTGGAAACTGCTTTAAGCAGGTATTGAATTTAGGTGGATTTAATTTTAATTTACCATTTTTAAGGTGCATTAAATGTGCACACATGCGGACACATGCTCTTAATGCGCCTTCAAATGGTGATTTTAAGCTAATCCTGCATAAAAGGGGCACATGTAGACAAGCCCATTGTCATGCAGTATCTTGTACAAGGATTTTTGACCCCTGTTAGCACCTCCAAGCCCAATCAGAATACAAGTGATCATACTTATGAATAAAATACAAATTACATTTATAATTTACATGATTCTGTCAATAACAACAACACAGAATGCAGGTTGGTGGATTAGGGGGCATGAGATTTATAGAGTTTTATACAGATTTGTAGAGTTTAAGGATGTAGGTTTAAATACTAGGTCAGAGGAGATGAAAATTACAGGACAGATCTTTTAGGTGCTTGGTAGAGCTGATTCCTGTGAATCAAAGGAATCTTGCTTCAAGTCTCAAATTGAAGTAGTTTCATGCAAGATAAAAACAGCACAAACAGCAGATTTGGTTGGTGTTTGGGGGAATTTTTTAGCTGGTTCTGAACCACGGGCAAGGTAATACTAACTTGATATCCATTCATGTTGCTGCTGTAAAGATTGTTTTTTATTCAGTTGCTTTAAGCATGTCACCATCTGTTTGTCTGTCTCCAGTAGCTCCCTCTACTGCTTCATACTCAAAGCTACCTGTTGCCATTTTCAAGGCCCTTCTCAGCATTTTCCAGCCAGTCCTTTCACCACTTCTTCCCTGTCTGGCGGTCAGCTCCTGCTTCCAATCAAGATATGATGCCAGACTTGACTGTCATCTAATTAACTTTTTAAGCCTATGTGCTCTCCCTATCCTGCCCATTATGCAAGCAGTCACATAATTGTTCTTCAAAACTCTGCTTAAAATTTTCTTGATACATACGTCACACAAGTGCAAGTGACAGCGCAATAGTAAAGAATCAAGCCTGGAATTGTTGAAACCACCTATGAAGAGTGTGTTTCCATTGCTCCTTGATACCAGGATGTAATATTGCATAGATACCAAGAAAACTTTTATATATGGTTAAGTAACATTTGGGACTCAATCCCTAGAGTACCTAAGAATTTTTAATCTCAGGGATCAGACAAAAAGAAAATAATACACTCCCCTCCCCACACCCCCCGCCCCCAAAAAACCCCAACAAAAACCCAAAACCAAAAACAAGAGAAGGAAAAGATCCATGCTTATAAGGGGTGGATTTGTTTTTGGATACTTATTAAAAAAACGGATTTCACTTTCAAGTGTATCTTACTCTGCTACCCTTAGCTTCATCTGGTTCATAATATCAGCATGGTCTCTGTCCTATCCAATATACCATATTATTGGAATAATTTCTCAATATCATGGCAAGTAAAAGCAAATACTTTGCAGAGTTTTCATTTTGATAGAAGCATTAAAACTTTTTAAAAATTATAATCATCATTGTGAAAGAGTTAGGCTATGCCTAGGCCTCTTATATATTGCACCACACCATGCTGAACTAGGTTGTGCTACCTACTAGAAAGGAAGCAGTGTCATTTCCTTAATATACAGACAGATGAAAAATAACAGAAAATTAAAAGTGGTGTGAGTGTGAGGAAGTAGAAGGAGACTCATCATTTATTAACAGCTCTTCAGTAATTTTTCCAGTATGACTTACCTTTTGGTAAATGAAGGCTAAGCTGGGGCAGTTTAACACCAACCAAGTTACCACAGTTTAGCTTTCACTTGCTACAGGCAGGAGGAGATATATAAAAAAGTACCAATGATTAGCTGATATGTAGTAAGTCCCTCCTCTACCTTTTAATTTGCTGCAAACTGTTCATCTGCTTACTCCATTAATACAAAGTTAAAGGCCAAAATAGTAGTTTGCAGTGTTAGCAGAATTCACAGGTATTACTCAGTAGTACCTGACAGGTGTGGTGACATGATTGCTTCCAGTGAATGATAACTGCCAATGCATTACAGGATATTTGAAGTCTACCAGCTTAAATAGCGTGTACCTGCTGGCTGTCATTGTTCCACCTGACATCAGAAGAGCTGTGGCCAGCAGGGCACAATGATTGAGACAAACTGAAGATGTGAGACGCCTACAGTATGACCATCCCACATCACAAAAACGTCTAAGGTATGCAGGATCTTCTGCACCAGCACCCAACCTTTTTATGCCCACATCCAAAGAGATATGACTATAGTTGTGGAATGAGGCTACAAAAATACCTGGCAGTGAAAAATGAACATTCCAGTAGCCAAGTACTTGTCACCAAGGACTGACAAACCATAGCAAAAGTAGTGATGTCTCAGTGACCTAGATTTCATAGATTTCATAGACATTAGGGCTGGAAGGGACCTTGGAAGATCATCGAGTCCAGCCCCCTGCCCAAAGGGCAGGAAGTCAGCTCGGGTCATAGGATCCCAGCAAGATAAGCATCCAGTTTGCTCTTGAAAGTGTTCAATGTAGGCGCTTGAACCACCTCCGGTGGCAGGCTGTTCCAGACCTTGGGGGCTCGGACAGTAAAGAAATTCTTCCTTATGTCCAGCCTGAAACAGTCTTGTAGTAGTTTATGACCATTCGACCTAGTCGTCATCCCTTGGGGTGCTCTGGTGAACAAACGTTCCCCCAGATACTAGTGGTCACCCCTGATAAACTTATAGGTGGCCATCAGATCACCCCTGACCCTGCGCTTTTCCAGGCTAAAGAGCCCCAGGGCTCTCAGCCTGTCATCATAGGGTCTGCTTCCCTGACCTCTGATCATGCGCGTGACTCTTCTCTGGACTCATTCAAGCTTCTCCACATCCTTTTTGAATTGTGGGGCCCAAAACTGGACGCAGTACTCCAGCTGCGGCCTCAC
>NW_005842556.1:533765-555506 GCF_000455745.1 Alligator sinensis | reverse complement strand
GGCATGGGCGTCCCATGGGACTGATGAAAGACCGATGCAAAGTACCCATTTAATAGGTTGGCTTTTTCCTGGGCATCAGTTGTCAGTTACCCCATCTGATTCATCAGGGGTCCAATGTTGCCCCTGCTTTTCCTCCGGCTCCCCACATATCTGAAAAAAGGACTTTTTATTGTCCTTGATGCTCAAAGCTAGTTGGAGTTCAGTTGCAGCCTTGGCTTTCCTGGTATGTTCCCTGCAGGACCGGACCAGTGCAGATACTAGAGCTGTGCAACATTTCACTGGCAGTTTTGTTTCAGTGCTGTTTTGACTTGTTTCAAGCTTGATATAAACATGGAAGTACTGTATTTCTTCAATGAAATTAACATCAAGGTCGCCAGGATAGTCTTCCATCAGAAGCTTTACATTTTCACACAGCTGTTTTTCCAAGGAATCTAAATCAACCAAAAATGAAAAATTTTTTTGGAAAATTTTTGTATAATGGCTGCTCTTTTCTTCAAGTTGGTTTCATGTGCATCCATCATAGGAATAAAGGATTTCACTCAAAACTTGTCTCTTGGAGAAAGTGCTAGGTGAATCACCATCATTGACTTGTTTTTTTCCTCATTCTTTTCCTTTTATCCACACACTTGTAGTCTGCATCAGGCAGATTTTCTTTTGCTTTGAGTTCAATTTCATCAATACTTTCTCAGGTTTCTTTCAAGAAGAGAGAGAGAGTGATGTGTAAAGCTTTGTACATGTATTAAAGGCTATCTGTATATCCTGCAGGGCTTGCTTGTTTTGTGGAACTGATCCAACAAAAGATTCCAAAATCCTGACATGAACACAAACTCTAATTCCTCCATTTTCCCCTGAAGAATGCCAGCTTCTCTCTTTGTATCACCTTTTTCACTGTCGTCAGTATGAATGTGAGTAAGAACATCAATAACTGAATCATAACTCTCAGCTGTGGCTGAAGTAGCCTTTGAATGTGCTTCTCACCTAGTGTCAGAGAGATGTTTTGGTATTGTGGAATCAGGACTACAAAATGATTTAAGCACTGCCCAGCATTTTGTAGAGGAAGAGAAGAATGTGTATATTTGTTGCACAACAGCAAAAAAAATTACTGCATCTAGGCAGCAATCAACTGCAGCTTGACTAACAAGATTCAGTGAATGTCCAGCACATGAAATATATATAGCATACTTATTTTTCTCTATAAGTTTTGCTGCATGCCATTACACCTTCCTGCCATGTTGGCTGCATTATCACATGACTGTCCTTTGCAGTCATTGCCTAGATAATCTAGCACCATGTTGGGCATACTTTCACCATTGTGATTTTCTAATTGAAGAAAAGTTAGAAAGCATTCAATGGGAAAACCATCATCAGGTGACATATATGTTACAATAACAGTTAGTTGGTCAACATGTGAAAGATCTGGTGTAGAGTCAACAGATGAACTGAAGTATCCTGCTTTTCTCAAGTCATCCAAAATAGATCCTCTTACTTTTCTCACCTACCTGGTTGAGTTCATCATATATTGTTTTAGATGAGTATGAAGGCTTCCTAGATCCACTGCTTCCATAATGCCTTATATGGTTAGCAAGAAATGGATCAAACTTAGCAATGAGTTCTATCAAGCCAAGGAAGTTCCTGTTATGTGGCAAGCCACACTTTTCTTTGCCTCCCTCTCCTCTAAAAGCTAATCCATGTTCTGCTAACGTGTACACAACTGCAATAACACATTCAAGTACATTCCTCTGGTACTCTTGCTCCTTTTTCTTCTGTTCCTCCAGGTGTGAACCCAAGGTTAACCCACATTGCCTCATCAAATATGTAAGCAAAGCTGTTCCATGATCCTCAGAGTTCTCATGATTTTGAATTCCAACAGGGTTTCACCGGTCATTAAACCCATCACTAGCCAGTGCTCTATATGCTGTTGAGAAGAGCTTGCAGACAAAACAGTAAACACAACCAGTTGCTGGAGAGTATACTAGCCACTCCCAATTGTATTTTTCACCATTAACTTTCATTGAATGAAATAGACCATTTACACAATATCTAATTTGTTTTTTGAATGACTGCTTTGATTTCTCAAATGGGCCATTCCAGTGTTGACAATCTGAGGGAACTTTCTGTATCCAGAATGAAATATCATCCTCAGTCAAAACACCCCAGAGAACCAAGACCATTGGTCTTTGTGTATTTACTTTCTTCAGCTGGGATTTCAATCTATGTAACATTCTCAGGTATAGTAGTCATGTTCACATCTGTATAATCTATCCTAGCAGAAGAGGTGGATGCCTGTGGTTACTGTGGTCCTGGCTGACTCCCTTGAGTATGAGGTCCCTCCTTTATTACAGTAAAATAACTGTCAATTTTTCGTATTTGTTTTAGCTGTCCTTCAGTCAGATGCTTCTTTTTTCTCTTCTGACATCCACTTTCAAAAACCCTCCTCATTTTTAACAACCAATTATCTAAAACTTGAAACTTTGTATTACAGTATAATCTAGACATCAAGAATCCAGATATGAAATATCCAGCATTCTCAGAAATCCAGCACTTTCCCCACCACTTCAGGACTGGCTGCTGCTGCGCCCCCCCCCACCCCCCCGGTTGGTCCAGAAGTGGTGGGGAAAGCTTGCACACGGCTGTTGTCACCTCCATTAAGCATCCCGTGCTGCTGCTCTGCATGCAGCTGGTGCTCTGCGACCAGCCACCACTACCCTCCCACCCCTCCCCAGTTCCACAACTGGCTGCAGTGCTGGTTAAAAGAAAATGGCATTTTGAAATTTCTGGCATGTGCACAATTTTTATGGTGGCACAAAAAGAAAGCATATAAACATCTATACCATTTGTTACACCACAAATGCCCAAATTTGGGGCCCCAAAAAAGTGGTAATAATTTCTGCTGCTTTATTGCAGAAGACATCTGTTAGCATTACAGTGGGAGAGTACAGCCAACTCTGAGCTTCCCTGTTATGAACACAGGAATTAAAACTCCAAGCAGCCAAGCCAACAGATGGAGGCTAGGACATCAGCACCACCCCACAGATGATTAGGCCCCAGCCTCAGCCCAGCCTGATTCCTCCCATAAGGATATTAACCAGGAGCCAGTGACCAAGGGGAACCTATAGGCATCACTAGTCCCTGATAGAGGGCTATAAAACTCCTCCCTGTGGGACTTTTCCCAGAAATATTGCTTTTGAGTGTGCTCCTTGCACCTCTCCCCTCCACCAGCCTCAGCACAGTCCCCACCCTCACTTTGTTTGGACCTCCCAGCTCTGATATGCCTTCCTCCATGCCTCAACCCTTGGCCTAAGGCCCAGACTTTCCTGATACCTGGTGTGACCCTTGCCTGCGTACAATAATTTTCAGAGTAAATGCTGATGGCCCACAAACACCCTTCTTCAGCAATGGGAGACTCTGCTAATATCATGAGTTCTCTCAAGGGAGAAAAGAAGCAGAGGTAAACAATAAGCCTGTGAAGATGCAAATGAGCAGAAGTTTGGAAGACAAAGGGTAGAGATAGGAGAGAAGAAGTAGGGAGGGGAAAGCTTGCAAATAACTATTTTCCAACTATTTAGTTAGTCTAATAAAAGTTATCATTTCTACTCAAAGAACCTTGCCTGCCTATGTCCTTAGACCAACACGACTGCAATTAACTACCCTATTCCACCCAGGAGAGCGCATAAACACCAGCTGACTCTCCCTACACCTGAAGAAGGGCATTTGTGCCCAAAAGTTTGCAAAGAGCAATTTTTCCAACTATTCAGCTGGTCTAATAAAAGATATTGCATTTACCCAAAGAAAGTTGTCTGCCTCTGAGTGCCATGCACTCAACAGAAAACAGGAACTGACCTCAAAATAGGATGTAAGTAATTTTAGGGCATACACATGAACCCTAGAGTTAGCTCACTGCATGTGAACAGGATCTAAAATCCTCCAGAATTATATGAGCAAGAGTTGTGGAATCCAGTAAAAGAGATTCATGAATAGAGGTGATACTAGATATAAGAACCAACAGAGGAGACAGGCTCTTCCCTTCAGTTGAAGTATTACAGGTCTGAGAAGCAGTGGGATTGTATTTCATAAACCTTATCAATCTTCATTCTTTAACTGAATGTTGCTGTGTTTAAATTGACTTTCTAATGAGACAAGTAAATGTGGTCTAAATATTATCATAGTTACTTGAACACAGGACGACTTTGAATATAAGATGACCCCCACCCCCTGCAATTAGATTTTACACACAGAAAATTTATACTTTTTTATCAATGTATTTACTTATTTATTATTTGAAATATTTCATATATGGAATCTAATTATTGGAAGACCATTTTAAATTCATCCCCCCACACTACTGCAGGTGGTGGGGGGAGAGGTGATAAAGCAGGCAGTAATGGGACAGGTGCTGGGGGACAGGCAGGGAGGGACGTAATTTGGGGGCATGCTGTAGGGCAGGCAGGGGGGCACTAATGGGACATACATTGTCGGGCATGTGGTAGGGGGAAGACAGTATGTAGATGGTGGGACAGATAGAGAGAGAGGCAAGCAGCTTGCCTCCTGCTAGCTGCCCCTGCAACTTACTCCCTATTGTGCCTGCCCCTCCCCAGTCTCAAGTTACCCTGAATTTCCCTTCCCCTGTCCCCCCGCCTCTCCATGGCACTTCTGCCATCCACTGCCTCAGGTCCCTGCCCCGCTTACTCTCATCTCCTCCCCTCAAAGTCTTTCTCCCCTTCCTGGCCCTCAGCACCCCTCCCCACCTTACCTTTCCTCTGTACCAGCAAGCTCCATCTCTGCTGCAGCCTAAGTCATGGTGCATGGTTCCAGCCTGGCTCCATAGCAGCTTCACACAGCCAGCACTGCTGTTCTAGCCTGGCCCCATAACAACAGTGGTAGAGAGCTAAATGTTCTAAAATAATTGATTGGTTAATACTGATGAGGGCAAGACAATATTTCAAAGAAATCTAGATGGATTGATACAATGGAATCATTTAAATAAAAATGGGTTATAATATAGTCAATACCAAGAATTTACTTCCAGACCAGATCTACATGGTGGCAGACTATATCCTGGAAGGAATTTACTTAAAAAAATGGGGAGTCATAGCAGACAAACCACCATGAAGTCTCCAGCTGATCTTGTGGCCAAAGTCTAATGAAATACTTTGGTGGATAAAGAGAAGAGGAACGAGTCGTAGTTGAACAGTCATTTTGTATGTACCCAGCAAAGATGACAGCAATATGGTACCTTTCCCAGCAAAGGCTCAGGGTGGCTTACACTGACAGTGGTATACATTATAAAATAAATGCAGTCAAAACCTATACAACCCCCCTTTGAGAATATGTAGAAGTCTTAGACACACAAACATGTTGTCACTCTGCATTGAGCAAATGATTTAGAGCAGGGGCAGGAAAAATATGGCCCACAGGCTGGATCCAGCCTGCCAGGCCATTCTATCCAGCCAGCAGGGCCCCTAAATTTTTTAGATAATTAATATTTATCCGCTCCTGGCTGCCTGTCAAAAAGGACAGGAGCCAGGGACAATAGGACCCAGGGGAACCTGGTGGAAGGACCTGTACTGGCTCCTACTGAGTCCTGTGGTTGCAGCCATGCAGCCAAGAGCCATATGGTGCTGAAGCATTATGACGGCAGGCAGGGAAGTGGGGAAAGCAGCAGCAGAGGAGGGGAGGGAGGCAGAGGGAGTGGCAGTGAGCGGGAATGAAGAACTGCAGTGATAGCTGCACAGCTGAATGGGAGCATGGAGACACATCAGTGTCCTGGGCCAGGCCCAGTGGGGTCCAGAGCAGGGCAGAAGGAGCATGGGGTGCAGCCTGGCAGGGGTCTATGGATCCAGGATGAGCTGCACCAGCAGGGAGAGAGGGGATATGGCCTCACTCCCTAGAGCCCCTTCCAGCCAGGACCCTGCACTCCTACCACCTCACTTTGGGCCCCACCTGTGCTAGCCCTGAGATGCCAGTGCAGGCCCTGCACTCCTGCCCAGCTGTCGCTGCAGTCCCGCACTCCTGCTCACTCCCACTCCCCGCTGCTTGCTGCTGCTTTTAGCACTTCCCTGCCTACACACTGACTGCTTCTGCACCACGTGGCTCCCAGTTGCATGGCCATACCATGGGAGCATGGGGCCTGCACCGATACCCCAAGGTCAGGAATGGGAAAGGTGTATGAGTGCAATGAGGGAGGGACGGATAGAGGGGTGGAGAGAGAGAGCAATGAGGGAGGGACAGAGTGTGTGTGTGTTTGTGTTCATAGAGCAAGTCCCACATGCACACCCAACCATACACATCACCCACACCCCGCCCAGTGCTGCCATACACACAGACCCCACACCCCCACATACCCACACCTCCCCACACCCACACCCCCCCACACCCACATAGTCACACCCACATGCTCCCTCTCCCCACACTCACACCCCCACACCCCCACTCCTATGGACACACCCATAGCCCCCCACAAACCTATACCCACACTCCCATGCCCTTACCCCCCCAGCCCCCAATATGCAAGAGTAAGACTTCATTTTAAGTTATTGTGCAATTACCTCTATGTACTTTACAGAAGCACATGTAAATCTGGACAAAAATATATTTTTTAATGAAATTAATAAATGTTGCAGTAGTTGTTTGATTTTTAGAATATAATTTGGTATTTTTCTGGTTACACAATGGCAAAACCTCTTGCTGAAAAGAGTACTTCTGGGGGCAAGGGGAGGGATTTCTGGTGGCAAAGGTTGGGGGATCAGGGGACAGGACTTCTGGTCACTAGATGGCAAGCAGAGCACCTGTCAAGGGGCGGGGCTACCCATGTGACCCTTGACAGCTTGCAAAAACTTGGTAAGTGGCCCCAAATAATTGCCCATCCCTGACTTAGAGAACTATCTAAAATGACTTAACGGTCTCTTTCCTAAACAATGAGGTGGGGTCAAAGCACAGCATGGTATTTTTGGTAGTTATTTTTTTCTCTATGGACATTATTTCAGACTTGTCAATGTTGAAGTTTGTCCGCCACTTTCCCCCCTGCTAACATAGTTTTGGAAGGGTTTTTCTTCCCCCCCCTCCCCCCATGTCCTTGCCATCAGCTTGCTATTTGACTAATAATGTACTGTCATCTTCAAATGTTGAGGTTTCACTATCATTTATCCCTACCAGTTGTCTACTGTTTAACCACCTTTCAGTTTCAGTCCATGAAAGAGCCTCCCCTCCAATCCCCTACCAACTTATCTTTTAAACAACTTAGTTGAGGGAATTTTCAAAGCTTTTTGAAAATCCACATATATTTTTATCAGCAGGTTAACACCCCCAGAGGGTTCCAGCAAATCGGTGGGATATGATTTCCTTTTACAAAACTTTGCTGACCTTTCCTTAACATATCATATTTATCCATGTGACCAGTGATTTGGTTCTTTATTAAAGATTGTACCAGTTTACCAACAACAGAAGTGAGAGTCATTGGTTTGTAGTTCCTAGGATTCCCTCTGGAGCCTTTCCTGAAGATGGGTATTATATTGGCAAAAGCAAAACCACTCACAGTATGCCAACCACTATGCCACAGGTCACCCACTACCCAGTCCCTTCTGTCATGCTTCTGTTGAAAGTAAGATATTAACAAAGTCATTGGAAAGAGTTCAGTGCAAAGGGAAGTTTCTGCCTCATTGGGAGCAAGGAACCCAGGTAGATCCCAGGGCATTCTTCCCTACCACCTCACTGGTTGCATCTACATGAGCACTGACTGTGTAGTCATTACTGTGCAGTCATTTTGTACTTATATAAACAAGTACTAAATGACTTGCAGTAACTGGAGTTACTGGACAGTAGCACTGAGGAATGGCTCTTTTGGGGTGCTGATTATGCAGTAGCTCGTGACTACTGTGCAGTAGTGTCACATCATGCTATCTGCCATACAACACTACTGCACAGAAGTCACAGGCTGCTGCAGTCAGTGTCTCAGGTAGACATAGCTACTGAATCACAAACACTCTAGCTAATTCTCTTTATCCTGGTCCCATATGTCCCACATATGCCCTCTTGGGATTGCCCATGAGGTTAGATCAAATGGGGTGAGATAAATGACCAGATAATAGCTGATTTGTGTTTTGGTGGTTAAAGAACCATGCTGCTGAAAGTCTGGGTGTGCGCATTTGTGATTACATAGTTGCTTATGTACCCAGGAACAGAATGAGTGTAAGTGGCATTTTTGGTATATAGCTGACCAGATCTGTGTGCCTATATTACCAGGAAAAAATAGAATGTCACCCTAAGCATTTCTTCTGGTCTTTAATATTAAAACTCTATTCTTCTTGAGTCTAAATAGCCCAACTAATGATTTATATTGATGCCTATATTAATCATTTGTTAGAATGGTCTATGGAGGAAATAACATGTTATCAGGGTTTAGCCAACACTTGATGAACTGATACTGGAGATGTTTCCCACTCATTATATCCATAATTGTATAAGATAATATGTGTAAATCACCTTTCCAATAATTTAAGAAGCTGTGCAATCAGAAGCCTTGAGGAGATTGTCCCAGGACACACAGAGCAAATATAATTTAATTTAAGCCCTAGGGTCAGGAAAAACAAACAAACAAACAAACAAAATAAAACAGAAAGCTTTCCCAAGAGGATGGGAGTGCATTTGCTCTTTCAGTGGTATTGGGAAAGGAATAAATAGCAGCTATCAAATGTTTGAAAACCTGAAGCAGAGCATGGACCCACATGGTACGTCTGTGAACTTGAAATGATCTGCGTTCTCAAAGCAGCAAGGTATGTTCTTGTTTCAGTTTAATGGAATGGCTGTTTCCTTAGTGGAGCATTCATTAAATGAAAACCTTGCCTGTGATTTGCAGCTCCTAAACACTAGTACAATAATCATAATCAGGTTTGCAGGGAATTGACCAGCAAATCTCTAATTATGGTATGTGCTCTAAAATGAGATGGGACATGGGTTGATTTGAAATATGGTATCATCATAAGAAAACTTTAAAATTTCAGTAATCCCTGCAACCCTAGGACCAAATGCCATATCATAAATTTACATTGAATGCTATCTAGAACCTAAACAGTCCCATTAATGTAAATAGGACTCCTTGGGTGCATCCACATGTGTGCTGTACTGCAGTTGACTAATTAGCTCCACAGTAAAGCACCACTGTCTACAGCTGTGCCCCTACTAGGGAGCAGTAAATTAATAAACTCCACTGTAAATTAATTAACTCCTATGGCAGACTTATTTTGTGTGCCAAAATGCATGCCTAGCCCCACATTGTAGCACCTCCATGACCCAGCCAGACCCTCCACAGCACATTAAGCCAAAGTGGAGTAGCTCCAGCCTGGCAGGCTGACTCCCCAGGTGCCCTTCCAGCTAGGGCTGCTGTGCCGGGGCTCAACATGCTTGTGTCCTGGGCACACATGTTAATGCTGTACCCAGGAGTAACACACACCAGCATGAACTGTGCCTTAGTTTATAGCTACATGCTAATTGCACATGTAGCTGCACACCTGTGGAAGAAGGTGGGGAAGGGATTAAGACAGGTCTTTCAATGTTTTCTTAGTGCAGTTGTTTTATTTGAAGCACTAAATACAAATAAGATACTAAAATCTATTTTATAGACTCTAATTTGTAATTAAATTTACACAGGTACTTCAACTCCAATTTGCAGATGTTTTAATGATAGGGTAACTGTGCAAAACAGGACACTTTGCCACCATGGTAATTAAAGTGGGGTGACAGGGACAACAGCCCCAGGAGCTGACAGGGTAAGGGACAAAGAAAACAGCTTTTGCTGCAGTTGTGCAATCACAATTGTGATTGTAATCATTATTGCAACAGCAATGGCAACTGGAAGTTGCTGCTACTCCTGTATGAACTAGCTGCCCCAGGCAACTGCCTGCATTGCTGTACTGCTGCCTTGTGCCACATCCCCTCCACCTCCAACCCACACACACATGCATAAACAAATAGCTCCATACATGCTGTGGTCTCAGTTGTGCACAGCGGAAGGTGTGTATGTTGGAGGTACAAAGTGTTGGGGGTGGTGAAGGGGTGCAGAACTGTGGAGGACTGGCAACCTTCAATCATACCCCATAGCTGAAGGATACCACTTCTTTTGCATTTTCACTGAAACCAGGACAAACATGACCATTTGACCAAACTAACATGACTTCTGGGACAGGTATTTAAAACAGAACGATCTCAGTAAAAATGGACATGTGGTCACCTATTTAATCAGGCAAGTGCTTAAGCACTGGCTTGAACAGGGATAAGCCTGAGCTGGGGAAGAGGTAGGCAGCTTTTCCTGCTGTGGTGCCAAACTGACCCATCCCAGGTCAGAGGTGGGAAGGGGTCATATATTTGGACCTTGTCATTCCTCCACTTGCCTCCCCAGTGGTATGGGGAAAGTGCCTACAGACAGTACTTCTCCATGGGCATTTACACACATGCTCTAGGAGTGTGTGTGGGGGGGTACTTTAATTAGAGCAGCTCCCAGAGCCACTGTAATTAAAGTGCCCAGAGCATCACATGTATCACACGCATCTCCAGACTGAAAAACTGTGGCAAGGGAGCTTTGACTAAAGTTCATCAAATGAGCTTTAGTTAAAGTGCCTCCTACACCATTTTTCAGAGTGGGGATGCTGATACATGTGATGCTGGAGTCTGCTGAAGTGTGGTAATTATGCCATTAATTAATTAATTGAGTCTGCTCCAATGAACTGTAATTACAGCATGTTGGAGCAGCCTCACTGCATGTGTACAGACAACTCATGAGATGACACAGGGGAAGTGCCCACAGCTTGCATTTACCTCTGCATTGGCATGGTGAGACAACCCGCAGAAGGCATCTCTTGTAAAGGCACCTCGGAATGCTGCAGGCCAGATCCAAAAGTTCTGTGGGGTGAATCTGGCCCATGGGCCATAGTTTGCTGACCCCTGGGCATGAACATGGCAAAAAGCAGATCCTGTCTCTTCCGAAGGTATTGGAAATTTTACCATTGGCTTTAGTGCAGGTAAAGCCTCAGGCTGAAAATCATTTATAGTTTCTCTGTTCTCTTTCAAAGCAGATATCAGCTCCTGATAGTGCTCCTGAATGCTGTTATCTCTGAATCTATTAAAAAAGCCCTATAAATCTTTATCCATACACAGGCCTCTAGCCATACAAAAGCCTTACTGAAGGATAAGCACCAGGAACTGAATTCCTATACTTTAAAGTCAGAAGGGACCATTATAGTCCTCTACTAGATGACCAGCATACTACAGGGTAAAGAAATCAGTGATTCCTGATAGAGCTCATATTTTACGGCTGAACAAGGGAATCTCATTTTGAAAGAGGAATCTGCATTTGATTGAAATAGTGTTAGCCATGTCAGATAAAACAAGGGCCATCACCCTGACACCTAAATCCTGACATTTGGAAATATCAAACAGGTGGGGCATACTTTAGGTTCATATATCTGATTTCCTGTGTCCTCTCATGTATCCAATCATACCTTCTCATGTAGATCAGCATGAGGATTCCCATACACAAATAAACAGCAAGGTTTGTCTTGACCTAAACAAAATGTAGAAAACCTTACATTTTCTGAATGTTGTTCTGTGAAGTTCCCAGATTTCTATCTGGAACTGGCTTGAAACCAAATTGGGAGACACATATCAGTTTGGAGAAAGAAAGAAAGACTTTTGACTTTTAAGAGACATTTATTCCCGGGAGGGTGATAACTCGGAGCCAGTAAAGAGCAGTAAAGAGGGAGGCAGCAGAAAACAAAGGGAGAACTCAGGCAGGGGTGGGGGAGGGGGAGGGGCAGAGACAAACGAGGCTGCCAGAGCCCAGGGGAAAAACACTCAGAAAGTGGGGGGAAGGGGCAGGGAGGGGGTCCCCAGGGACAGGGTGGGGAGAGGCAAGGGTTTTTTGGGGGGGGGGGACAGGAAAAGGGGGGCAGGGCACTCGGAGCCAGTAAAGAGCATGTACAGGTACGCCCAGATATCTGGGCCTCATGGACAAGGCCTGGGCTCATGGCCTGCAAGGCCTGCCCGTACACTCTAGACTAAACAAAACCACACACACACACACACACACACACACACAAAAAACACACCACGAACATTCGGACTATTGACATTTTTACAGTTCTGCCAGCGGGGGACACCCATGGAGGACTCAGGGGTCGCCCCGCATGAACAAAAGTCCAAGGCCTCGGCCCACTTGACGCGTCTCTGCAGCTTGAGCCGCCAGTGGTCTCACAGTACGAGGACCAGGCGTCCCGCCTCGACTCGGCACAGCGCCCCCTTGAGGGCCCAGAGCTCCTCAAAGGCAGGCACCGTCTGCCGGAGGACAGCGTGCTCAAATTCGAACGAGAGGCGGGCCCGCACCAGCAGGCGGAAGAGCTGCAGGGCGTCGACCATCCCGAAAGAAAGAAAGAAAGACAGAGAGAGAGAGAATACAATACAATGCAAATAGAAACTTTAAACCTTTACATGCTTCTCTAAATATCACTTGTGGCATGGATTGAAAAAATGTGCTCATCATTTCCTTTCCCCTAAACTTACTTATTCAATTAAATTCAAACTGGCAGTGAAAAATTCAATGAAGCTTTGAAATCTGAGAGAGAAAAATATTAGCAACTATCTCAATTTATTCTTCTCCTTATGTGCTTGCCATATACTTATGTCTGTATGTTTATCCAAGACTCAATGAATGACATTTGTCCAAGAAATGTGGTCTTTATCTTTCTCTTTTAGACATATTATCTACCAGACGTTAAGAAAATACACTGATCAATAAATCAGCATCCCTCTGGCTTGATTCTTGATGGCGAACATGACCTGTGCCTACCACTTTTCTGTGTTCTAGCTTCAGTGCTTCTATTTACTAGAAAATATACATAGGTTACAAATCCTCTGAGAAGTATGGCTGAAGGAAATGACACTTTAGTATCTGAGTTCATTCTCCACGGTTTCACAAACCATCAGGAGCTGCAGATGTTATGCTTTATAGTATTCCTAGCCATCTATGTGGCCACTGTGCTGGGGAATCTCGGCATGATTATGTTAATCAGAACTGATTCCCACCTCCAGACTCCCATGTACTTCTTCCTCAGCCACTTATCTCTCCTGGACTTGTTCTTCTCCTCCACTGTCATTCCCCAAACCCTGCTGACATTCTTAGCTAAGAGGAAAGCCATTTCCTTCACACGGTGTGCAGCTCAGCTCTTTTTCTTTGCCACCTGTGCCACAACTGAATGCTACTTGCTGGCTGCCATGGCCTATGATCGTTATATGGCAATCTGTGACCCTCTGCTTTACAGGGTGACCATGTCCCAAAGAGTTTGTGTTGTGATGGTGGTCAGTGCATACATAGCTGGTGCAGTCAGCTCAACCATCCACACTGTTTCCATATTTCGGCTGCCCTTTTGCCATTCCAATAAGATCAATCATTTTTTCTGCGATGGGCCGCCCCTCCTAGCACTCTCCTGCTCAGACACCTATGTCAATGAAATGGCACTTTTTGCTGTGGTTGGGTTCAATGTGGTAAGCACCACAGTTGTCATCCTAGCATCCTACGTCTCCATCCTAGCCACCATCTTGAGGATCCGTTCCACTGAAAGCAAATACAAAGCCTTTTCCACCTGTGTGTCTCACCTGACAACTGTCTCCTTGTTCTATGGCAGCTCCCTTTTCATGTACTTACGTCCTACTTCCAGATACTCACTGGATCATGACAGAATAGTCTCAGTGTTTTATTCAGTTACGACCCCTGTGCTAAACCCTCTCATCTACAGCCTGAGGAACAAGGAGGTGAAGAATGCCTGGAAGAAAGCAACAAGGCAATTCCTTTCATCAAAGGTAAAAGATAATTGTAGTTAGAGCACACCTATGAAAGACCTTGGAGACCTGTCTTGTCCTGTGATGAAGGAGTTTATAACAACTCAAATTTATATGCAAATCCAAGTGAATGGATAATGAAAGTATGTGCTCTAGGAATGGGAAAAGAAGACTACATAGGAAAAACATTTCTGGACTCAATCTTATGACTTGGAGTAAAGATGGGAAGAAATACTTATGTTCTTAATCTTGAATCAGTGAATTTGCTGGGGATCTGTAAGAAATAGTACCAGATATTAAACAGAAATTATCAATCCAATTTAAATTGGTATGATAAAATTTACATGTAAAAAAGAAAAACATCACAGTGGGTGCATCTACACATCACCAAATGGTGCTGAATGGTGACGTAGCGATCACACAGGACTACACGTGATTGATTGATAGCTATGTTACTGTAGCAGTGTGCTCCCCGCTTATAGTATGCTGCTATGGCAATGTAGCAGGGGAATTTAAGTGTGTGCCATCCATATGACACAGTACAGGTGGTTACTGTGCTGTACTTTATGACTAAAGCACAGCACAGTAACAATGTCGCTATAGGGTGATGTGTAGATGTGCCCATTGTTGCTCAACACATACTACACTCCTGGCCTCAAGGAGGATGCTTGTGTTGGAGAACTTTGTACATCTAAGCTAAGAGCTACCTCAAATTCTTATCCATAGGTGATGCATAAGGACAGTATGGGGGGTGGGGGGGCAGGCAACAGTGAGCACTCCAGCTGGTAGGGGGCACAGAGAGTGCTTGTTCCCCCTCTAAAATTGGCTCTACCAGTGGCACGTCAGTGGCAGAAGTGCCGGCGGCTGGGCAACCTCCCCCCTGGGTCATGCCCCACAGGTGCTGTCTCAAACAGGAGGCACCAGTTGCCCATGTTCTTATACATAAACTAACAGAATTTCCAAAGTGTGGAAAGCCTGGATATGGTCACTGTATAAAAAGCCATTCACAATGCTGGCAATTTAACAGGCAGACTTTGGAGATTTTGGAAAATAGGGGCTCACTGGCAAAAAATGGGACTTCTATTAGTGATCCACAATAGAAAAATGGATATTGAGTTAATGAGCAAGGATTAACACCTACAAAACCACAGACTAAGGAGAGGAAAGAATCAATACAGAGCCTAGACCTGCTTCTGCCCCACAACAGAGAGAGTCAGTTGCACAAGCCCCTATGTCATGAGTTTTGCCTGTCAGTGGCTAGGGGTGCAGGGCCCCAGAACCCCCCTGCACCTATCTTCTTAACACTTGGCAGGTTTTGTGGCTGCAGCAGGGCCTAGCAGCCAGGCCTTCAGTAGTTCTCCCCCCCGCCCATGCCCCAAGACAGACACAGTTGCACAAGCACCCATGTCACAAGTTTTATCAGTCAGTAGCTAGGGGTGCAGGGCTGAATAGCTGCCTGCTCACGCAAGCCTAGTGGTTCGCTTTGTGGCCTCAGCAGGGGCTACCATCCCTGCAGCTTTCACCCTGCCAAGCCTTAACACACACTGTCACCCATGTCACAAGTTTTGCTTGTCCGCAGCTTGAGGTGCAGTTCCCCCCAAACTCCTACACCAATCTTCTTGAAACTTGACAGGCTTTGTGGCCTCACCAGGGGCTACTATCCCTGAAGTTTTTACCCCCCCGTGGTGTAACACATACATGTGACATGAGTTTTGTTTTCAAGAATTTGGGGTGCAGTTCCCCCTGAACCCCGGCAGTGATCTTCTTGAAACCTGGCAGGCCTTATGCTATGCTCTAAACAGAGGCTACCACTCCTGTAAGTTTAATCCAAATCAGACAAAAAGCAAAAAAGTTATAGATATTTCATTGATTCCCCATTATATCCTATGGCTGGATTTCTGAAGTGGCTCCGAAGCTTTTATGAAGCGGTTTGGAAGCTCTGTACCACTTTGGAAAGCCTAAAGCATCCAGTTTTGGGCCCCACAATTCAAAAAGGATGTGGAAAAGCTTGAGTGAGTCCAGCGAAGAGCCACGTGCATGATCAGACGTCAGGAAAACAGACCTTACGACGACAGGCTGAGAGCTATGGGGATCTTTAGCTTGGAAAAGCGCAGGCTCAGGGGTGATCTGATGTCCACCTATAAGTTTATCAGGGGTGACCACCAGTATCTGAGGAGACGTTTGCTTACCAGAGCGCCCCAAGGGACGATGAGGTCGAACGGTCATAAACTACTACAAGACCGTTTCAGGCTGGACATAAGGAAGAATTTCTTTACTGTCCGAGCCCCCAAGGTCTGGAACAGCCTGCCACCGGAGGTGGTTCAAGCACCTACATTGAACACCTTCAAGAGTAAATTGGATGCTTATCTTGCTGGGATCCTATGACCCCAGCTGACTTCCTGCCCTTTGGGCAGGGGGCTGGACTCGATGATCTTCCGAGGTTCCTTCCAGCCCTAATGTCTATGAAATCTATGAGAGAAGCCAGCACTTTGATCCAGACATGCTGCTTCGGATGCCAAAGTGTCTGAAGCTTCTCCAGATCTGAAGCATGGTCTGAAGCCTCACACAGCCCTGCCCAGCAGTTCAGGGCTACTTGCTCTCAGGAGCTCACAGACACCCTGGTCTCCTGGCCCTTCTGTGGGCAGAAGGAGACCCTGGTACACACAATGCTTGAGTATACCAGTCTGCAGCCTCTCCACCTTCAGAACCTCCTCCTGAGGTTCTGGATGAATTTCATCCCCCAACTTTTTATTTTTGATCACCCCATTCATGGCCCCACCAAGTCCTGGGACCTCATGGTCAACTTCCTCCTGTCCCTGGCCAAGTGGACCCTGTACATGACCAGGAAGGAGGCTCTGGCCAGGAAGGTGCCCAGGGACTGTGGGACAGCATTTCTCTCACTCGTCCACATTTCTTGGCAGAGCATCAATGGGAAACATCCACTGGCTCCTTAGATGCCTTTGAGGACTGGTAGCTGTGGCCCAGTGGGGCTCTTCTCAGTGTCCCCCTCAAGAGCCCTTATTTTGACATTTTGACCCCCACTTCATTTCTATCCTGTTTTTTCCTGAGTTGTCCCAAAATATATATTAGTTGTATCTTTCACTCTTTGGTCCCACACAGTGGGGACTATTAGTTAACTGGGTGGGCCTTAAGGCCCATGCCTACTGGAAGATACAAATAGACAGGCATTTCTGGGGCCTAGCCAACTGGTATCTCAAGACACTAGTCTCTTGTGCCAACTGGACTGCTGAATAAGACCTAACATTGAGTTCCCTGCACCCTCTACCCACTGCAGTAGTCTGACAGTGGGGGCTGCTGCCTGGCTATGACCTGCTGCCACCTGGGATAACATGTGACCCCAAGAGTGCGCACCTGCCAGACCCAGACAAGGACCACATGGGCTCCTTGGCTGTGGCATGGACACTACACCAGAGATGTATGCACCTTTGGGTCAGAGGCCAGTGGGCCATGGTTGCACAGTTGGCCTTTGTGCAGCACCCTTGCCATATGTGCCCCCGTTCTGCCATCTGGCCAGCTATCACCTGGAAGATGTTCTCAGTGTGGTGGCCTGCTTTGAACTGTCAATGAATGTCCCACTGGTCCCAAATGGCCAGGAGGTCAGCCACCTCATTTGCCCTCCAGCTGGGTCCTAGGTGCCAGTCCTGAGCAGGCTCCTCTGCCTGCGTCCTGGCACTTGCTTCACTAGCAGGAATCCTGGTGTTCCCTATTTAAAAACTGCAAATTCACTGATTAAAAAAATTCCCAAATTCACTCTTTAAAATACCTCAAATCCATGTTCTTCCACAATTAAAATAAAAGACCACTATATATATATATATATATAGGAGAATGGGCCCGGCCTGATCAAGCCTGGCCCACCCAGCTAGTGCATGTCTTTGGACAGGAGCCACAGGTCCAGGAGGTATGTGTTCTAGTCCTGTCCAAGGGTGTGCTAGCAGGCCGTACCAGGGCAGGTCAGACTGGGTCAGGTTGGAACCATTCTTCCCGCACAGACCATGGGTCAGGCAGTGCTGCAATGGGCATTGCCTGGCTGGCTACTGCTGCCAGTGTTGGGGGCTGTGCACTGCAGCAGGGGGAGAGGTTGGGCATGTGGCAGCCCCACCTGAAGCTCCCCCCAAAAACCCCATATCCCCGCCTCCCACATACACCCACATACTCACCCCACAACCCTCCAGAAACCACACATCCCCCCCCACCCCCAGTCCCTGCTCACCTGGGAGAGCAGCCAGGGCCAGGTCACACTGCAGCCTTGCCCAATTTCTGTTTGCCCTGCATGCTAAGAGCCATTGGCAATGTGTAAGGGATGCACATGGGTGCATGTGCACCTCCTGCAAAAAGCGACACCAACACTGACTGAGGGAAGTCTTCACTTGCTACCCCCCCACTTCACCACCAGCACTGCTGGTGGCATCTGTGGGCTGACCGCCGGTTGGCGCTCACCACCTGCCCTCCCCCTGCTGCTGACACAGCTGCGGCTGCCTGGAGGAGCTCCCTGCTTGCCACCACCACACACCCCACCACCAACACCACCACCAGCAGGCAGTTTCCATGCCCCGCCCCCCCTCCCCAGCCTCCGGGAGCACATGGTATTCATGCTAAGAGCACATTCTGGGGCAACAGAAGCACCATAGAGACACTCTGGCTGGATACCAGAGGGTCTGTCTGGAGGACCCACCTCTGGGTTGCCTCAGGGCATGGCTCTGGACTGTGCCTTGCCCTGCATTTTTTCTGCAGGTTTTTTCTGATACCTGGACATCCTGAAAAACTAGGAAACATTTTTTTTAATACTCAGCGTGCCTTTTGTGGCATTTCAAACTGGTTTGAGACACCACAACAGGCATGTGCACATTCATCTGGACACAGACTTTGAGGTTACAATGGGAGTTAAACAAAGCTGTTGCTCCAAAATTCTTCTCCATATTCCCTGATGTGATGCTATATCTGACCACCAACACGTTTCCAGCTGGAGTGGAGCTAAACTACTGAATGGATAATAAGCTGCTTAATCTCAGTCGACTCTGAGTCAAAACCAAGACAACTCGGTCCTCAATCATTGCGGTCCAGTATGCTGATGATGCTCTAGGGCATGTTCACTTGGAAGCAGGCCTTCAGGAAATTGTTGACATCTTTACTGAGGCATACACAAAATAGCACTAACACTTAACATTCAGAAGACTAAGATCCTCCACCAACAAGCTCCTAATGAACAATCCTCATGTCCAGTAATCCAGATCCATGGTGAGACTCTGGAGAGTGTTGAGTATATCTCATACCTTGGAAGTCATCTGTTGCAGAAGACTGACATTGACGAAGACATCCTACACCACCTGAAATGTCCAAAAGCAGCCTTTGGACTCTTGAAAAAATGGGTGTTTGAAGACCACAAAATCAGATCTGAAGCCAAGCTACTGATTTATAAAGCAATCATGATCCCTACCTTGCTGTATGAAACTGATACATGGACAATGTACAGGATACATCTAAAGTTGTTGGATAAGTACCATCATTGCTGCCTATGGAAGATCCTTTGGCTCCAGTGGGAAGACAGATGGACCAATATTAGTGTTCTCCTGCAAGCAAAAACCAGGAGTACTGAGGCGATGATCAACTAACATCAACTTCGTTGGGCCAGCCATATCATCCAGATGTCCGACTCCAGACTCCCGAAGCAAGTCTTATTCTCCAAGTTCAGCCAAGGTGTATGCCCAATGAGAAGGAAAAGAAAGAACTTCAGGAATGTCCTCAAGGCCAATTTAAAAAAATGCAACATTGATGTCAACTTGTGGGACACTATAGCACAGGATTGCCCCAAATAGAGGAAGAGTCTGCTGCAGGGATCTCAGTACTTTGCAGGATCATCAGAAACTGCATGTTGTGGACCAAATCAAGAATCCAGTGACACCCACTCCACACAGAAACACATTTCCAAGCTGCATTGCAGTCTGTCAATTCCAGATAGGCCTCATGACTCATCTTTGTACGCACAGATAAGACAGTCATGGAAGGCAATCATCCTTGACTGCAAGGGATTTCCAAAGAAGATGTGATTTACCACAAAACTCTCTATAGTAAGGCCATTATTGGACCTGCATTGTCCTAGTAAAGCTTGCTTTGCTGTCTATATTGTACTTGAAAATAGATAATAAACAAATTTAAAACTAGATTTGGTGAAGAAATGTCTAATGAGAAATGTTGATCTGTTAGAGGCAGTCGTCTTGAACATTGGAGACCAAGGTTCAGGGGTCTCTCCATAGAGAACATACTTCATAGAATATGTTGAGTAGAATAAAACATAGTGAAAATATTTCTTCACTCAAATGCCTAATAAACCATCAAATAAAATGTGAGCAAATCCATGCTCCAATTAGTGTTAATGAAACGCATGCTGAAATAGCATGATGATGTTTCTTCCTTTGGAGACAAAATTGTATAAAGTTTCTGAGCTTACAACTTCCTGTATCTCATTAAGTGATAAATATTACCACCTACTTCAATATCCACCCAGCAGAGAGACATTTGAAAGCTCTGTCATAGACCCAGAACTTGTTAGGGAAGTACACCGTGGGTGCATTTACACATGCAATTAATGTGCCTGAATTTTCTGCACAGAAAATTTAGGTGCATTAAACTGTGCCCCTGCAAGCATTTGCAAGTGCGCCCATTGAGAGCAACTTTTCTCCCAGTGGTAGCAGTTCAGTCTAGAGCTGCTCCTGGTCTCCTCTGCCTCCCTGCAGCAGCCAGGAGGAGATACAGGCGTTTCCAGGTTCCAGCCCCAGGCTGGCAGGGAGCATGGTTCCAATCTCTGTGGGGTGAGAGAGAGCTGTTGCAGCTACTGGGCAGCTGCCTCCCAGTCACATGGAGTTTCAGACAAATCCCAATCTCCACGTAGCAGGGAATGCTGTCCCAGCTACCGGGTAGCTGCCTCCTGGCCCTGTGGAGATTGGGACCAGTCCAGATCTCCATGTGGCTGGGAAAATTATCTCCACTGCAGTTTCCTTCCAGCCCTATGAAGATCAGAACCTGTCCAGATCTCCATGTGGCTGAGACAGCATCCCACCTGCCCCCCTAACAGGGAACGTGGCCTGACAGGCAGTGCACCGGTGCTCTCAGGGGATGCATGTACAACCCCGTGCACCTGCTGTGGGGCATTATGTCCTTCAGCTATTGGCTGCACAAAGAGAAAGGAGGAATGACTCGAGTATCTGGGCCCTTTCAATAAAGTATTCCAGTATGGTCTACCCAATATACCTGATCAGTTCTTCCATACTTAGGAGAAGCCTGGGAAATTCAGTCTTAGAGCAAGCGTGAAAGAGGACATCTTATCTTGGCTAAATGAATATGTGCATGAGAATTTACTGACAATGAGCTATCTGGCTATTGGTCTGCCTATGATAAGTTAATGCTAGACTTTGATTTATTGTAATTTCATTAATTAATTCTGAATAAGTTTTCCCATTCTATACTATATGCTTTCACCTACATTTATGTATTTGAACAATGCCTAACAAGCTGAAGATTTTGGACATGACTAGTACACACTGCTACTCCTGTAATACAGATCTTTACTACTAACAACAATTAAATTTTGCACAGAATATCTACCACACGTTTGCTTTATGTTCTGTACTGTCTTATGTATAAGCAAAATATATTTTGATTCATAAAATGTCGATAAATTATGGCTTCTTATATCTGCCAAGCAGTGTGACTTAAAATCATAAAATACATGGATGATCTGGTAGCATAAAATTGATTAATCAATGTGTGTGCTACAAGAAGGCTACTGTTCTTGGACAGAGAACACTGGAAATATGTGTGTGCAGATGAAGATAGTGGACACTGGATGCAGACCAGGGACTTGAACATGAGTTGCTCAAATGTTACATGAAAGTGTTTTCT
>NW_005842556.1:514124-533755 GCF_000455745.1 Alligator sinensis | reverse complement strand
CTTTCCCTCTCTCTCTCTCTTCTACCAGACCTTGCTTTCTAGCAAAGGAAAAATTTGTTTCACACTCCTCTAATGTCTAAACATTTATCTGAAGCATATGTTTCTATCTGCTATTCCAGGATTACAGGGACCTTAAATCTGATGCACTGTGCAATTACAATGTTTCTATGAATAGTGACCAGTAGGGCTGTGTGAAGCTTTGGTCCCTAATTTGATTCAGTGGAGATTTGGCCCAGTTTGGGGGCCAAATCTCTGAATCTGAATCAAATCAGAGGACCCTTTAATTTCTCCAAATCAAATCAGAACCCTTTGAATAGATTCAAAGAGATTCAGAAAGGTTTGGTGATTTGAACTTAGACACAGCTTTAAATGTTTTTTTCTACATACCTCTAGGTAGCAGGCAGCTTGTGAACACTGTGATGCTGGGGTGTGTGGAGTGTCCCACAGGAGCATGGGGGGCTCCCCAGTATGCTCAGCACCAGACCTGGAAGTGGACCAGAAGCATTTCTGGTCCACTTTTGGGTCTGCGGGGAGCATGCAGCACCCGCCCCCCCTCCCCGGTCATGCCCCTCGGTTTAGCAACTAGTGCCTCCCTGGTCGGGGTGGAGCACCTGGAGTACCCCATGGCTGATCACTGAGCCAGGAGTGGCACAGGGGGGACCTCATTGCACGCTTCCCAGGGGACCCAGAAGTGGACCAGAAGTACTTCTGGTCCACTTTTGGGTTCACTGCCAAGCACATGGAGGGCCCGCCCCTCCCCCACAATGTGGGATGCTCCATCCGCCCCAGCATTGCAGCATTCACACGCTGCACTAGTACCTTGAGGTATGTAGAGAAAACTTTTAAAGCTGTGTCTATGTCTGAATCACTGATTCTCTGAATCAGCATCATATCTTCAGATTTGGGTTTGGTTGAATTGAATCAGGGACAGTGGTCTGAATCAAAGAATCAAATCACTATCCCTGATGTGGGCCGAATCTGAATCCAAATCAAATAGGGCCTGCTTTCCACACCCCTAGTAACTAGCTCTGATGAGAGTCTGAGCTGCTGGTAATACACTGAGACCACTATTTTTCTCATGAGCCAACAGGCAGTTAGAAGTTTATGTGTTCTGAAAAGCACAAGAAGGCATTTGACTAAAACATAAAAAAACAGAAGCCATAATCAGTCACTGCTTCCAGATGTCATTGTTCAAAATCTGATTTAATAAACTAAAACTTTATAATTTTTTATTGACAAGAAACCACACTCTCCCCTTGTTACAGTCAGTTCCAAAGTGTACTTACATTCATCCTTACATTCACATTGTTTTCCATCGGTTTGGAACCAGGCCATTGGCATGTGATTCTCAAAATGTACATTTACTCCAGCCTGTCATAAACCACAAGTATTAGAAACTAAGACTTTCTCCTGTAACTGACCAGCCAGGAAAACTGAACAGCATGATTGTTAGCTCTTTGCATCATCTCACCTTTGGAGCCCTAGCATTCCTTAGAGATCAGATCCCAAAGGTCAGTAACTTACATGGAGTGAATTTCCCCCAGTGTGCTCTTGATTGGGAATATTTTGTAGACATTAACATAGAAATAGATCTTTTCCTTCTATAAGGAGACTGGGTGAAGCTGGGGCAATAATACCACTGAGTCTGAGTATCCAGTCTTTGTGTGCAGGTTCCATGTTACTATGATGAAGAAGCAAAGAACTTTTACAAAGATGCTATAGGCTACATCTCTATACAGCTTTATTTTCCCCTTGACCAGACTGGTAAGGACTACATTATTATCTCTGACAGAAATTGTTTCTCTTAGACCTTTCAGTAATGTTTCACATATGTTTTATTTCAAAATAAAGCAAGCAGCGTACTCCTTAAGGCAGGGACTTGCTGTTAATATGTATGTGCATTTTAATTTGCATTCATGCAGCATCTAGTGCAATGGACTTTGAAGCTATTTTGTTTTTATATAATAATAATAATAATAATAATAATAAAAGAGTTGGGCCAAAAAGCTTGATTAACACCATAACATCTTGTGAAGCCAGTTATGAGTATCATGTGAGTAACTGGCATAGACTAAAATATGTTGTATTGTTCTGAAACAAATTATTGTTCTCCTCCCTAGTAACTTTACCTTTTTTGTATATTTATATTTAAGTAGCTGTTTTAATGTTTGAAAATATCTCACATAATACTGTTTCTTCCAGGTACACATATACATACAAGTAATTTACCCACAGCAGCTAGGCACCTTCAATCCTTCTGTATGCATTTAAGTTTGTGGCTGTGTCTACATGAGATGCTACTATGCAGTGGTTACTGCGCATTTATTTATTACTTGTATAAATGCACACAGTAAGCTGAGTTACTACTTAGCAGTGCTGGCAAATGCCTTTTCTGTGGCACTACTGTGCTGTAGCCTAATATGACTGCACAGTAGCATTGCATAATGGTTTTTGCCATGTGACACTACTGCACAGTAGCCTAGGACTACTGTACTGTCAGCATCTTGTGTAGATGTGACCTACAAGTAGTTCTTTTGACTTCCTATGGCTTCAGTCTTCAGGCTTAACTAGTTTCAGGGAATAAATTAACTCCTCTCTCCCAATAAGAAGAACATTTTTTGCAGAGTTGGAACCATAGATATAGTCTCAGTTTTACATCGGTAAAAGGTGAACCTCTTGAAAGGATATGTAGGAGGCATCAGACAGCGTGACTGTGATAGCCACTAGTTATGCACTGTTTAGGCATAGAGGCTGCTATTAAAGACATTAAAAAAGAAAAATGATGCTTTAATTTAAACTCAGCACATTCCTGCACTGAGCTCCGCACATGCCTGGAAGAGGCAGTGATTTATTTGGACCCATCTCACCCAATGTTTGTATAGATCAGGAGCTTTAGTGGAGATTTTTTGGTGCTTTTATCTAATTGCTAAATGAATCAGTTTTAGCTAAAAGCACCAACAAACCCTGTTGAAGCACCCAATCTATACGATGCTGCAGAGTTGGGTAGAAGTAATGCTCTGCTTCTTTTGGTAAAGCATTTTTAAATGTCTGCAAGCAGCTTAAAAGATGCAGTCTCCTATCAACCTTCTGTTATTTCATAGAGTGGAAGGTAAAAAGTCACTTCCCCCAACTTTCTTTAGGATAGTCAGTTCTGTGCTCCTTGTGCCTAGACCAGATTTCAGGACTAACATGGATAGAAAGGGAGTCTGGCTATGTTCAATTAGTTGTTTTGATAACCATCCACTGGTGAAGGAAAAGGCTATTAGGTGGTGCAGGGTGTGCCCTCTGTCTGGGTAAAAGCTTGAAAGACATAGCTCTCTCTCTGTCTCTCAACCTTCAGTATAAGTTTTGGACTCCCAGTTGGGGAGACAGGAGACTAACCTTCCTCCAAAAGAGTTATGTAGTCTTCTTTTTAAGTTATCTATAACTTCAGTTCTTCCTTCTTTCCTCTCAAAAAGAAAACTATGGCATATATAAGGTGCTGGAGCCCCATAGAGAGCATAAGAGTTCTGGGGACCCAGGGAGGATTCCAAATTGGGAAAGGTATACTAAGGTGCTGGGCAGGGAGAGGAGCTGAAGGGCAAGATGAAGGAATGACCTTAAGAAAGAACATAAGTTAGATGGGGAGCTTTAGAGAAAGTAGAGTTACTCCAAAATTTTGCAATGGAAGTGGTTTTTAAGACACCTAGTAAGGATTATTTGGATAAGGGGGGGACCAAACTGAGGGAGGAGATAACAAAAGAGGTGGTCAGAGAGCTTTTGTTGGGTCTGAATTAATTCAAGTCAGCAGGGCCAGAAGAAATTCATCCCAGGATGCTGAAGCAATTGGTAAAACGTATTTCAGAGCCCTTAGCAATGACCTACGTGAAGTAATGGGAGATAGGCCAGGTACCAGAGGATTTGAAAAGGGCCAACATAATGCTCCTCTAAAAAAGGAAAAAAGGAGGACCTAAGGAATGCCAGACCTCCATAACTCCAGTTAGTCTCACCTCAATACTTGTAAATTTACTGAAGCATATCCAAAGGAGGACCATTTGCAAGCATCTGGAGGAAGAAAGGCTGACCATAAGCAGTAGGTCTGTGCAAAGCTTCAGTCACTGATTCTGTTCAGTGGAGATTTGGCCCAATTCGGTGGCTTAATCTTCAAATCTGAATCAAATCAGGAGACCATTTAATCTCTCTGAATCAAATCAGAACCCTCCAAATCAATTGGGAGAGATTTGGAAAGATTCAGTGGTTCAGACATAGACGCAGCTTTAAATGTTTTTTCTACATACCTCAAGGTAGCAGGTGGCTTGTGAATGGTGCGATGGTAGGGCAGATGGAGTGTCTCACAGGAGTGCAGGGGGCTCCCCAGCATGCTTGGCAGCAGACCAGAAGCACTTCCGGTCCACTTCTGGATCCACTGGGGACCATGCAGGGGGCTTCCCCCATGCCCGTCCAGATTGGTGACTGGTTTCTCCTGGGTTTGGTGGGGCACCCAGGGTCCCCCCATGGCCAATTGCCAAGACAGGGAGGTGCAGGGGGATGGGGACCAGTGCACTCCCCAGTGGACCCAGAAGTGGACCGGAAGGACTTCCGGTTCACTTCCAGGTTCACTGCCGAACATGTGGGTTCCCTGCCCCTATGCTCCTGTGGAATGTTCCATCCATCCCAGGGTCACAGCATTCATGAGGTGTGCTGGTACCTGGAAGTATGTAGAAAAAATATGTAAAGCTGTGTCTATGTTCAAATCACTGATTCTCTGAATCAGCATTGAATCTTCAGATTTGGATTTGGCTGAATCGAGTCGGGGACAGTGATCCAAATCAACAAATCAAATCACTGTCCTTGATTTGGGCCAAATCCGAATCCTAATTGAGAGGGCCCATTTTACACACCTCTAATAAGCAGCCAGCATCGATTTATGAGAAAAAAATCCTGTCAAGCAAACTTGATTTCCTTCTTTGACAAAAAATCTCCTTGGGTGGATGAAGGGAATGCTGTGAATATAATATATATGGACTTCAGTAAGTCTTTTGACAGTCCCACATGACCTTATCTTTAAGAAATGGAGAACTGTGGGTTTGATAAAACTACTACAAGGTGGATAGATAACTAGCTCAATAGCCACAAGCAAAGAGTTATTATTAATGGGTTCATGTTGGAATGGTTGAAGCTTCTTGAGCAAGTATAAAGATGACATAAAAATGTGAAGGATTGCAAATATACTGGAGGATGGAAGCACAATTTAGAAGGAAATCACCAGATTGGAAAGTTGGGCTAGAGCTAACAGGACAAAGTTCAGTGTGGACAAATGCAAGGTGCTACACCTTGGGAAGAAAAATAAAAAAACACAAATGCAAAATAGATAACACGTGGCAGGATGGCAGCACTACAGAGAAAGATCTGGGAGACTTGGTAGATCACAGACTCAGAATGTATCTGCAGTCTGATGCAGTCACAGAAGAGATTAATGTGGTTTGGTGGTGCATTAATAGAAGCATTAGTTGTAATACATGGGAGGTGATAGTGCCTCTACTCATCACTGGTTAGGCCTCATCTGGAGTATTGTGTGCAGTTCTGGGCTCAACAAAGGGCATGGAAAAGTTAGAGGGAGACCAGAGGCCATAAAGATGATAAAGGGTTGGGAAAGCAAGTCATACAAGGAAAGGCTGAAGGAGCTAGGTTTGTTCAGCTTCCACAAAAGGTACTTAAGAGAGTACATGATAGCAGTCTTCAAATATTTGAAGGGCTGCCACACAAAAGAGGGAAAGCACCTTTTCCTTCATGCTTCAGAGGATGGCACAGAAAACTGGCTTGATTTTGCAGCAAAGTAAGTTTAGATTGGATGTTAAGAAAAATGTCTTCACTGTTAGAATAGTGAGGCAATGGAATACACTGCCTAGGGAAGTTGTGAACTTTCCATCCCTGGAGATGTTCAAGAAGAGCTTGGATATCCACTGGTCAGGGATGATCTCGTCATAGCTATGCCTATTTTCTACTATGGATATTTCCCATGCTTCTAGGTTCTGCTTGTTGTCCCCACCCACCTCCCCCCTTTTCTGCTATGTGTGCAAGGGTGTTTTTAAGCCTTCCCAGAGGCATTGTGTGTTGGCTACAGCCAATGATGGGGACTTCAACTAGGGTGTGCCAATGCTCCTGCTGTGACCAAGCTGGAGGCTCCTGGCTAGAAGGTCTTGCCCCCCTACTCAGGGTCAGACTGATCACTAGGCCTGTGCGAGTCGGCAGCGATCCGATCCTGCTTCGGATCCAGCTGATTCAGATGGCCATGATCCAATCCAGAGCTCTGGACCGGGTTTCCGCCTTGATCCAGCCGAAGTGGCTCCGAAGCTTCGGAGCTGCCTGGGAGATCTGGCCATAGGGAATAATGGGGAATCAATGAAATATCTATAACTTTGTTGTTTTTTTTTCCAATTTGGATGAAACTTGCAAGGATTGTAGCCTCTGCTGAGAGCAGGAAGTCTGCCAAGTTTCAAGAAGATCGGTGTAGGGGTTTGGGGGAAACTGTACCCCAAATTCATGAAAGCCAAACTCATGTCACTGCTGTGTGTTCCAACATGGGGGGGTGGGGGGGGTCAAAGCTGCAAGGGTGGTAGCTCTTACTGATGCCACAAAGCCTGCCAAGTTTCAAGGATATCGGTGCAGGGGTTTGGGGGGAACTACACCTCAAGCTGTGGACAAGCAAAACTCGTGCCATGGGGTACACTGTGTGCGCTAAGGCACAGCAGGGTGACAGCTTCAGGGATGGTGGCCCCTGCTGTGATGCCTGCCAGCTGTCAAGGAGATAGGTGTAGGGCGGTTCTGGTTTCTGGGGCCCTACACCCCTAGCTGCTGACAGGCAAAACTGGCGCAGAGACTGTGTCTGTCCTGGGGCAGTTGATTGTCTGTATTGAGACTTTCCTCTCCTTAGCCTGGTTTTGTAGGTGCTAATTGCTGCTCATTACGTCATTATGTAGTAGATAGGTCCTCTGTATTGAGCTGGTCCCTGAGTGAATCATGATTGATTGGTGACTGGTAACACAGCAGCTTAGCAGCCAGGCCTGCAGCTGTCTCCCCACTCCCCGCCCCAAGACAGACAGTTCCACAAGCACCCACGGCACCACTTTTGCTTGTCTGCAGCTTGAGGGGCAGTTCCCCCCAAGCCTCTGCACTTATCTTCTTGAAACTTGGCAGGCTTTGTGGCCTCAGTAAGAGATACCACCCCTACAGTTTTCACCCCACTATGTTGTAATGCCTAGACTTAACATGAGTTTTGCTTTCAAGAATTTAGGGTACAGTTCCCCCCAAAACCCTACACCGATCTCCTTGAAACTTGGCAGGCTTCATCCTCTCTGCAGAATCTAGCATCCCTGAACATTTAATCCAAATCGGACCCAAAACAACAAAGTTATAGATATTTAATTGTTTCCCCATTATACCCTATGGCCAGATCTCCGAGTCGGCTCCGAGGCGGCTCTGAAGCTCTTCAGAAGCTCTGACCCGCTTGGGGAAGCCAAACGAGGCAGCGCTTTGACCCGGATGTGCTGCTTCCATCCCCGAAGCATCTGAAGCTTCTCTGGATCCAAAGCTCTGTCCGAAGCCTCGCACAGCCCTACTGATCACTACATTTGGGGTCAAGAAGGAAGATGTTGGCTGCTGTGGTTCCCGTGTTTTACCTATGGCAGGTTAGGGTGTTAGGTTTGTGTTGTGCCAGGACTGATGAACTCCAAAGGGTGTTTTTAAGCCTTCCCAGAGGCATTGTGTGTTGGCTACAGCCAATGATGGGGACTTCAACTAGGGTGTGCCAATGCTCCTGCTGTGACCAAGCTGGAGGCTCCTGGCTAGAAGGTCTTGCCCCCCTACTCAGGGTCAGACTGATCACTAGGCCTGTGCGAGTCGGCAGCGATCCGATCCTGCTTCGGATCCAGCTGATTCAGATGGCCATGATCCAATCCAGAGCTCTGGACCGGGTTTCCGCCTTGATCCAGCCGAAGTGGCTCCGAAGCTTCGGAGCTGCCTGGGAGATCTGGCCATAGGGAATAATGGGGAATCAATGAAATATCTATAACTTTGTTGTTTTTTTTTCCAATTTGGATGAAACTTGCAAGGATTGTAGCCTCTGCTGAGAGCAGGAAGTCTGCCAAGTTTCAAGAAGATCGGTGTAGGGGTTTGGGGGAAACTGTACCCCAAATTCATGAAAGCCAAACTCATGTCACTGCTGTGTGTTCCAACATGGGGGGGTGGGGGGGGTCAAAGCTGCAAGGGTGGTAGCTCTTACTGATGCCACAAAGCCTGCCAAGTTTCAAGGATATCGGTGCAGGGGTTTGGGGGGAACTACACCTCAAGCTGTGGACAAGCAAAACTCGTGCCATGGGTGACACTGTGTGCGCTAAGGCACAGCAGGATGACAGCTGCAGGGATGGTGGCCCCTGCTGTGATGCCTGCCAGCTGTCAAGGAGATAGGTGTAGGGCGGTTCTGGTTTCTGGGGCCCTACACCCCTAGCTGCTGACAGGCAAAACTGGCGCAGAGACTGTGTCTGTCCTGGGGCAGTTGATTGTCTGTATTGAGACTTTCCTCTCCTTAGCCTGGTTTTGTAGGTGCTAATTGCTGCTCATTACGTCATTATGTAGTAGATAGGTCCTCTGTATTGAGCTGGTCCCTGAGTGAATCATGATTGATTGGTGACTGGTAACACAGCAGCTTAGCAGCCAGGCCTGCAGCTGTCTCCCCACTCCCCGCCCCAAGACAGACAGTTCCACAAGCACCCACGGCACCACTTTTGCTTGTCTGCAGCTTGAGGGGCAGTTCCCCCCAAGCCTCTGCACTTATCTTCTTGAAACTTGGCAGGCTTTGTGGCCTCAGTAAGAGATACCACCCCTACAGTTTTCACCCCACTATGTTGTAATGCCTAGACTTAACATGAGTTTTGCTTTCAAGAATTTAGGGTACAGTTCCCCCCAAAACCCTACACCGATCTCCTTGAAACTTGGCAGGCTTCATCCTCTCTGCAGAATCTAGCATCCCTGAACATTTAATCCAAATCGGACCCAAAACAACAAAGTTATAGATATTTAATTGTTTCCCCATTATACCCTATGGCCAGATCTCCGAGTCGGCTCCGAGGCGGCTCTGAAGCTCTTCAGAAGCTCTGACCCGCTTGGGGAAGCCAAACGAGGCAGCGCTTTGACCCGGATGTGCTGCTTCCATCCCCGAAGCATCTGAAGCTTCTCTGGATCCAAAGCTCTGTCCGAAGCCTCGCACAGCCCTACTGATCACTACATTTGGGGTCAAGAAGGAAGATGTTGGCTGCTGTGGTTCCCGTGTTTTACCTATGGCAGGTTAGGGTGTTAGGTTTGTGTTGTGCCAGGACTGATGAACTCCATATATAGAATTTAGATTATGGTTTGTATGGGATGGTTTGGATAGAGCTAATCCTGCCTCAGGCAGGGTTTGGAGTCGATAACCTTTGGAGCTCCCTTCCAGCCCTACTACTCTATTATTCTATAGAAATACCTGATTTGATTAAAGCAAAATACCTTTGGAGAATCTAATCTAATCTGATCTAATCTAATCTAATATTAACTTGCTTGGATTTCATTTCCTATTGAAAAAGAAAAACAAAATTTCCATCATCCTTAGTTACATAATCGTTTTTAAAATGAAAACATGAAAGTCAAGGTGTTATTTCTGCCTTCTTGGGTGACACACCAGGTGCTGATCCAAAGACCTCCTCTAGTGAAAACATCACCCTTTAAAATTCAAACTGAAGAAATGCGTTTTCTAACCAGCCTTTGTAGGAGGCTTTCACCCTCTGTGCATTCAGCACCAATGAGGCCCTAGAGACTTTTATTGTTTTTTTACATTCATTTGAACTGGTTTATCATTTTAATTTAGATCTTTGAGAGCCATGAACTTTGTACATTATTATGGAAATTCTAAGTATTCTGATGGCCGTGACAATTCTCATTGCAATATTCTTTATTGTATTTCTGCAGGGTGGCGCTGAAGCTTGGGTATATCTGCCTCTCAAAAACTATTCAACTTGACTAGAATGTCAACAAATGTCCTTTAGTCACTATGCAGCATACAACTTGTAAATAAAATGTCACCATCTTATGATTTTTAGACTCCATTGTGAGTCAGGCACAAGTCTGTTGTATTTCTAACAGTATGGTCTGTTTCTAACATCCCACTTGTATTTCTGCACAAATGTCTGTTAGGAATCACACTGTGGTATCTGAGTTTATCTTCCAGGGATTCACTAGCTTTCTGAACCAGCAAGTCACACTCTTTGTGGTGTTTCTGGTGATCTATGTGATCACCCTGGTGGGGAATCTGGGGATCATTGTTTTAATCAAGATTGATCCCCAGCTTCATACTCCCATGTACTTTTTCCTTGGTAACTTGTCATTTGTAGATTTCTGCTATTCAACATCTATCACTCCAAAAACCTTGAGGGACATACTGCTAAAAAAGAAAGCTATCTCTTTCACTGGATGTTTTGTGCAGATGTACGTCTTTATTGCTATGGCAACTACTGAGTGCATCCTCTTTGTGTTAATGGCCTATGACCGTTATGTGGCCATCTGTATTCCCTTACTCTATACAACCTTCATGTCTCACAGAAAGTGCATCAAAATGTCAGTTGGGGCATATGCAGCAGGTTTCTTGAACTCAATGATACATACCATTTTTACATCCAGTTTATCTTTCTGCCACTCCAATGTCATTAATCACTTCTTCTGTGAAAGCCTCCCTCTCCTCAAGCTCTCTTGTTCTGACACTAGTTTGAATGAGATTATTATTTTCCTTTGTGCTGGGTTGAATATGGTGGGAACACTCCTTATTATTCTGAGCTCTTACTCTTATATCCTCTCCACCATTCTGAGGATCCACTCCACCAAGGGCAGGAACAAAGCCTTCTCAACCTGTGCTTCCCACCTGGTGGCTG
Source organism: Alligator sinensis (assembly GCF_000455745.1). Lineage (NCBI taxonomy): Eukaryota > Metazoa > Chordata > Crocodylia > Alligatoridae > Alligator > Alligator sinensis. Next base: position 522,821 of record NW_005842556.1, on the reverse strand, counting down.
TCATTATATTCTATGGCACTATGATCTTCATATATTTACGACCCAGTTCCAGATATTCCCATGATCAAGACCGGGTAGCCTCAGTCTTCTACACAATGGTGATCCCCATGCTGAACCCCTTGATTTATAGCCTGAGGAACAAGGTGGTGAAGGAGGCCCTGAGGAGAGTGCTGAGGAGGAAAATAAGTTTTCAGGTACTATGACTATTAACAAATCCTTAGGATGAACTCAGTTTTATATTAAATTATTTAACAAACAATTGCTGGAAATGAAGGTACAACTTGAACACAAGTCTGTAATTATTCCATGGAAGTGTTAGCAGTATCTTTACATGTACTTAAGTTCCCCATTTGTGCAATGAAGAAATTAACACTTACCTAATGACTATGAAAATAAATATCATAAAAAAGACCTAGTTAAAAACATAGGTCTTGTACTCACAGAGACCATGGGCCAGATTCTGTTCTGCTTACTAAGCATGTAAGTGGATTTAGGTTGCAAATACAACTTTATTCTATCCTGATCAAGTCCTTGAAAAACAAATAATGTAAAATGTGAGCGGGTCCTCTTTCTCCTCACTTATTTTTTGTGACCTAAGAGTCAGATGGTGGCATGTTATAGAAGTAGATGCATTAATGGATTTCTGTGGATTGAGTGGAATAGAATAGAGTCAAATTTAAAAGCCTAACTCCACTTAAACTTCTCATAGGTAGAACAGAATTTGGCCTCTGAGATGCTGGAGTGCAATAGTATCTCATTTTTTGTTCAGGATCCTTATTTGCTAGCAGAACAATGACAATAATGACATATTTATTGTAACTTTTGTTTCTATACTGCAAACAGGAAAATATTTCTCTCTAAGTTAGCAAATAAAATATCCTGCACAAAAAAACACACACACCTACAGGCTTGGCAGCACCAAACTGACTAGCATCACAAATGAAAGAGACCTGGGGGTAAAAATTGACCACAGTATGAATATGAGCTGGGAGTACGATGCTGTAGCCAGTAGGGCAAATAATACTCTGGCATTCATCAACTGATGCATCTCCAGAAAAAACCCAAGGAGGTGATTCTTCCACTCTACTCAGCACTGGTGAGACCACAGCTGGAGTACTGAGTCCAATTCTGGCCACCACACTTTAACAAGGACATAGAGAAGCTTGAGAAAGTCCAAAGAAGAGCCACCCGTATTATCACAGTCTTAAAAGGCAAGCCATATGAGGAAAGGCTGAGGGATCTGGGACTCTTCAGCCTGAGGAAAAGAAGGTGGAGAGGGGACCTGGTAGAGGCTTATTGCTACACTAGGGGAGTACATCAAGGGCTCGGTGAGCAACTGTCACCATGGCACCTGACGGGAAAACCAGGAATAATGGCCGCAAACTCCTAGAAGATTGATTCAGGCTCAACATTAGGAAAAACTTCTTCACAGTCAGGGTGTCCAGACTGTGAAATGATCTCCCTCCAGAGGTGGTCCAATCACCTACCCTGGAAATCTTCAAGAGGAGACTAGACAGTCACCTTGCTAGGGTCATTTGACCCCCTGTTACCTTTCCTGCTTGGTGAAGGGGGCTGGGCCCAATGACTTTCTAAGGCCCCTTCTGAATGAAGCTATTAATTTATGAATCCATTGTTAACAGGAGGAGATGCAAGAACAAATAAAATTAAAATTGCAGCCAGAAATAAACATTTTTATTAAACACAAGTACAACTTTCACTTAATTAGACTCATTGTCAATATCAGCAGGAAGGTTAACAGAACTCTAGATATTAAGATCTACATCTTCACATGTACCCAACCACTTTATACAGTGAGAGTTACATAGTTCTCTCACCTTGATGGTATAAATGGCTCCTTTGTTTTACAAATTAAGTGAATCAATAGGGAAGACAGTTCTACACGAGTAAATAGAACTCTTGAATAACAACAAAATGTGTTAGTTCAGCAGTGTTGTCAGTTTAATATTTTTCATGAATGATAGGCATTGCTTATTTGTTAAATAAATAAAAACTTTATTGGTGGTGGTGGGGTGTGTGTGTGTGTGGGGGGGGGGGGGGGGGATGAAGCTTTTTTCCCCACACCCTACAGTACCAATATGAACATTCTTGCTTTCATGTAATGTTGAAATATATACATCTCTATCTAAATAGGGACATACATAAGTAATAACACAAATTTAAAAAAATGTAACCTGTGCTAATGCTGAGAGATACTGTGTCTCCATCCAATGGCTATATGGTACATAGAGATTAATAAGTAGGATAGTTGCTTTGAGCCAAAAGTTGTTGCCCTGTGGCTCAAACAATAGAGAATTGCAGAAGTAGAATTAAAAATTACAGATTTAGTTTTATATGGTTTAATTTGAACTGCTAGGAGCCTCAGTACAAATTTCTCTAGTCAATGGGATTTTGCAATACATGATAACAGTATGGTGGGACAATATAAGCAAAATTGTTTTATGAGTCTGCTGCAATCTTTAGAGAAGCAAGGATTTCTTAGAGTGATGTCTTTTATTGGATCAACTATGTAGTTAGCCAAACTTCTGAATGTAAGAAATTCTTTGTAAGAAGCTAGCACAGTTGAAAAACCAGCACAGTTCTTACCAGTTTGGTACTAAAAAAGACCACTTGGTAGAAGTGATTCTTACAGAATCTTGATGAGTCCTTTCTTTGTGTTTCATGCACCATAATACAAGGATGGCATGCTCAGAGTGTCTGAGAGTTTTATCTCAGTCAAAGGCTAAGCCTTTGGATATAAGTATTCCTTAGGGATCAGATCAAAACCCAAAGTTATCAAATCACTGATGCAGTAAACACTCTCACCTTAGCTCTTGAATGGGAATAAAGGAAACCCTCACTATTTGCGGGTTCAGCATTCGCAGTTTCAAATATTCATGAATACTAAACCCGCATTTTAAAAACACTTTATAGACTTACAGGAGCTCCTTGGGAGCTACACATTTGCTGCTGCCAGCCTCCCGCCACTGCTGCTGGGCTCCCACCATCACTGCTGGACCCATGCCACTGGGGGCAGTGCCTTATTCATGAATTTCACCATTCGAGGGGGATATAAGAAAATATCCCCCATGAATGGCAAGGGTCACCTCTAATGTGGACTCTATTGGCTCCACAAATAGAGGAGGTAAGCCTATGACTGAGATAAAACTCTGCACTTAGCCAGTCTGAACATGCCATCCTTGTATTATGGTGCATGAAACACAAAGCAGGGACTCATCAGGATTCTGCAAGAATCACTTCTACCAGGTGGTCTTCTTAATACCAAGCTGGTAAGAACTGTATTAGCTTCTCATACAGAAGACATCCATTCTGAAGGATTTACCGTGCTGGCTTCATCATGTTTATAATGCTTATCTCAATATTGGTGGCCAGAAAATGGTAGTTAGAGGTTTACTTTTGGGAATCAACCTGTAGGTAAAGTAGATATGCATTAGAACAATGATCCAGGGCAATGGCAAGGGTTAATTGATTTCTTAAAAGCCTGTTTTGTAACAAAGTTTCATCGAGGCCCAATGTGTCTGACACAGCTAAGCAGCAGACACACAGGCTGAGAAATTGAAGACATGTTCCACACTGTTCCATAACATGAGATAGGGCGAAAACAAGTCATAGTGCCCAATTGCAGAGCCCTTAAGATTTCCTATTTTAGGGAATGGACCAAATTAAGAGAAGACCAGAAAAAAGCCCAAATTAGGATGTGTGTGTGTGTGAGGGGTTTGTAAAACAAAGGAATATGCTGATAGGACAGAATGTGGACAGTATGACAACTACAGAGAGACCAATCAGTGATGCCCAAGAATGAAGAGTCATCAGAAGGAAGAAAGGATACAAAAGGAAGGATTTTAGAGCACCGAAATGGTCTCTAAGAGGGGAACCAGAAGCCACCATGGACAGAGGGTGTACCACCAGCCCATCTCACCCATCCCATGGGGGGGAAGGAGGGAGGGGCTTGCCCTCCATCTTCCAGACTGCTGACATTTAACATTCAAGAAAAAACCTCTGGGTCAAGCTTGCATACAATCCATACATACCTTCCCTCTGATGACATCTCTAGGACCAGTAGATAAAGAATTGTTTGTATTATTTTTATCTGATATCTCTGTGTAACAATAAAATTCACCTATAATCAAATGGAGAGGTCATGGTCAGTCTGAGGGTTTGGGTCCACCCAGAACAAGGTATCTGGGTTGTAAATCCAGTGTCCACAAATATGAGTTGTGCAAATACCCAGCATTTTGATACCAGGTATAATAACAGGAGACGCAGTGTTGTCTTCCTCTGCACTGTCTAGTATACACTGGGTGCATCTACATGTGCCCTTATGGTGTTGTTGTTACTCTGCTGTCATTTAGTACTTCCTTTTGGTACTTTGCTGTCGTTTAGTACTTCCATTTAGTACTTCTTTTTGGAAGTACTAAATGATGGCACAGTAACAGCCTCTACTGCACTGTGCTGGTGGCGCACAGTTATTTTTAGCAGCTACGTTGCCATAGCAATGCACTATACCAAGTGAGCGTGTTGCTACAGTGACATGGTTGCAGCACCAGGGTTTGTACCCACCAATACTATGTCACCATAGTATGACATATGGTGATGTAGTGTCATGTATAGATGTGCCCACTGAGGAGTACACCTCTGTTATCAAGCAAGAAGTACAGGACTTAAATTTTGCTCCCATTGACCCTGCTGTTATAATTCAGTTATTTGCATAGCTTTTGATAAATAATGATGAGGGAAGTATAATTTCTACAAGGGTGCCCAATATCATGTCGAACCACCTGAGTAAGGTCTTAAATGGCAGGTCAAAGCTTGATGTGGTCCTAAATTGAAATTGCATTCAGTACCCTCAAATTATATGAATTTATGAGTGAACCTGAATTCTCATTTATATAGCATGGAGTTTTGCGTTTAATAGGCAACCGTTTAATCCCCTGCTCGTTCCAGGGGAGCAGGGGAAATGAGAGGACAGCAGGGGAGAGCAGGGGAATGAGCAGGAGGCTAGAGACGAGCAGGGCAATATCTCCAGCTCATCTCCAGGGGTTCATCTCCATCCCCCTGCTCATTCCCTTGCTCTCTGCTTGTTTCTCCTGGTCACCAATACTTTCCCCTGCTCTTACCTGCTGTCCCCTCATTTCCCTTGCTCCCCAATCATTTTCCCTACTCTCCCCCTTGTTTTTCCTGCTCTCCCCTGCTCCCTGATTGCTTCCCAGCCCGACCCTGCCCACCCGCATGGCCTGAGCTTACCCGCAGTGGCAGGAGTGATTGGGGCCACTTGGAACCTTGTGGCAGAGCCCCTCCCCAACATGGCAGGGGATAGTTGGGCTTGGCCCCAGCTGCCTGGCACCCACGCTGTCGCTGCCGCATTGCATGGGTGAAGGCCAGTTTGGCAGGGCACCACACAGCATCACACAATTCTGGCTGCTCCAGCTGTTAGCCAGGCTGGCACTGCCCAGCCCAAGTGGCCCCCAGGTGCCAGACAGCATGCAGAACCCTGCTGAACTGGGCTGCAGCCACACAAGATACAGTACTGGCAGCATGTGCCAGGTGGCTGGGGTCACTCCTTGCTGCTCCCCATGGCCCCCTGCTGTGTGGGGGTGCTGTGCTATGAGGCACCAGTGTCCCCAATGACCACTGCTGTAGCCCATGAGTTCAGGGACACTGGGGCCAGGTGGGGGGAGCTAGGGGAGCAAGCAGGAGGTGGGACTGGCTGGGGGGCACATGGGCCACAGGGGAAGGGGGTTATAGCCCCTATCTGGGTAATGTGGCCCCTATTGAGGGGCTGTGGGACCCAGTTGGGGGACTGTAGCCTCTGTTGGAGGTCTGCAGCCCTGTGGGGGGAGCAGCCTGCGAACTGTGGGGGGGGGGGGGGGGGGCGGGGAGCGGGGGGGCGGGGGGGGGGGGGGGGGCTGTGCCTGCTGGGGGCAGGTACTCACCCCTTCTGAGAAGCCCCCCATATGCCAGTTTTTAAATAAGCAACACAATAATTCCTGCTAGGGTGGCAAGTGTCAGGACCAAGGCTGAGGAGCTTGCTCAGAGCTGGCACCCAGGACCCAGCTGGAGGTGGTTGATCACCTGGCGATTTGGGACCCTGTTGCATTTTGTCTTCCCTTAGGAGTAATGGGAGGGTAGAGTACATCCTTCTGGACACCTACCCAGGCCTCTCATGATCACTGCTGCCATGAGACAGTATAGTGACAGTTGACAAGCATGTGGGATCCTGTGGGCAACTGCAGGTGTTGATAATAGTTCTGCCCATGGAACTGAGGACTTGTAGGAGGATATTAATCTGCAGGAAATCCCACAAGATGTGTTGGTGGAAAGAAGGCTACCAAGAAGGTTATGGAGCCTGGAGTACAGGATGAGGGTGTCCAGGAACTGAGTCATGACCCTTGGGCTAGGGACAGACATTCAAAAGGCCTGAGCCTGAATTGATTCAATTTTTGCAGGTTAGTCTATCCTGGCTAGGATGAACCACACAAACATCCCCTCTGAACTGAAGTGGCTCAGGCTAGAAACTGGGGAGGTGCTAGATGAGCCCTCCCTTCCATTCTACAGGGCTGAACTGAGGGAGTGGGTGTGACCAGGCCCCAGAAGGACACTCTGATTAGGGAGCGGTCATCCCCTCCCCCCCTCCCACCCAACCAGAGAGGGAGCCAGCAGGGAGTTGATAGTGCATTTAGTTATACAGCAGGAAGTTACACAGGGAGTTATTAGCATTTATCAGCCCATCAAACAAAAGAAAAGCTTCTCTCATTAGTTCAAGCTCTTTTTAAACAACTTTTTCCAAGGAAGGAATGGAGGAGCATTACCAACTACCTGTTATTTACCTCCAAAAAGCCCTAAGCTGACACTGTCCTGTCTGCTTTTGTCCTGTCTCTCACAACATGGACCATAGCCAGCATGTGGTATGCTAGCTAATGCTGAGAGGTGTCTGTGTAAGGCAGAGGGGAGAGGGGAATCCCTGCTTTAGCATGGAGTTGTGAGGTGGTACGGGGTGTGAAGCAGGAGGAAGCCAGGCAGATGCTGCTGTACCTGCAGTCTCTGCCAGAGCTCCAGCTAGGGAGCAGAGGGGCAGAGCCAGCCCTGCTGGGATGGAGCAGAGCCCCACCCAGGGTTGCAAAGTATTTGGGATGCTGAGGGATTCTGGTTTAGCTTAAACCAGGAAGAGGTCTGGGACAGACATTGCATAAACCAGTTTGACCCAAAGCAGCTAAGTCTGATACTACATTCAACCATGTTCATCTCAAACTGGCTTCATGCTGAAACTTTCAGCCATTTTTAAATTGGTTTATGTGCACTGAATGTCTATTCTGCTACAGGTTTAAACCAGTTTCTGGTCACTTAAACCAGTTTATGTGTAATGTCTGTCTCTAGCCTTGATGTTATGGACTGACAAGCATTCATAGCTTCAGCAGTCATCCTCTGAAAGAAGGCTGAGGCTGGCACATCTAAGGTCCATAAAGGCATTGGGTATGGGTGCTCAGGGTAGATCACCTGGATAGTAAAAGAAGAGTCCAGAAGCTGGGATAATGGTCCTGAGTGAGGAAGCTGAAGCCAGGAGCTAGAGTCATGATGGAACAGCTGAGGGCAGAAACCAACATTAGGGAACCAGAGTTGGGAATTAGGTAAAGAGCTGAAGGGTTGCAAAGGCAAATGAAATTATGAGTGCAGGAGAAGAAAAGCTTTGGTTCTAGTCCCTGTGCCCAGGTATTTGCTCAGGCCACAGAATGGGGTGGGCCACCCAGGCCATGGCCCTATCAACTTTTAGCATGTTAATTTATATAAACCACAAATATGCAATTATCATTCTCGTTAAAACTGTGTAGCTATTTTTTTCAAAACTGCATAGCTAGCTAAATTAACGTGCTAAAAGTTGGTCAGGCCATGGCCCGGGTGGCCCACCCTGTTCTGTGGCCTATGGTTGCTTTTTTTTACCAATGTATTCCTTCTTGGCCTGTCAGTCTTTCTCCCTTGGCTGCCAAGAGACCCAACTACAGCTAAAAATGAATGACTGTGATTTTTAAGGTGAGAACAAGAGGTTCAACAAGGTCAAGTGCAAAGCCCTGCACTTAGAAGGGAAGCATCCTATGCTTCACTATAGCCTGTGGACCAAATGCAGCAGCTCTGCAAAAAAGGACCTGGGGGTTACAGTAGACAATAACCTGGATATGAGTCAACAGTGTGCCCTTGTTGCCAAGAAGGCTAACAGCATACTGGGCTGCATTAGCAAGAATGCTGACAGCAGACCAAGGGAAATAATTATTCCTATCTATTATGCACTGGTTAGGCCACATCTGGAGTACTGTGTTCAGTTTGGGGGCTCCTGCTACAAGTTGGACAAGTTGGCAAGAGTCCAGCAGAAGGCAATGAAAATAGGGTGCTGGAGAACATGACTTCTGAGGAGATCCTGAGGGAACTGAGCTTATTTAACCTGAAGAAGGGAAGAATGAGAGGGGATTTGATAGCAATTTTTAGCTACTTGAAGGGTGGTTCCAAAGAGGATGTAGATAAACTGTTCTCAGTGGTGGCAGATGATAGAACAAAGAGCAACAGTCTCACGTTGCAGCAAGGGAGATTTAGGTTGGTTATTAGGAAAAACTTTCTCACTAGGAGGGTGGTAAAGCACTGGAATGGTTTACCTAGAGAGGTGGTGAAATCTCCATCCTCGGGGGGGGGGGG
>NW_005842556.1:499303-514093 GCF_000455745.1 Alligator sinensis | reverse complement strand
CGTTTAAGGCCCTGTTTGACAAAGCCCTGGCTGGAATGATCTAGTTGGAGATGGTCCTGCTTTGAGCAGGGAGTTGGACTAAGATGACGTCCTGCAGTCCCTTTCAACCCTAATTTTCTATTATTCTATGATTCTAGCATATACTATTAGCAAATGGGGGGATATAGGTCACAGCAGCCACAGAGTACTACAAGCCAGTGACTTGTAATAGAATGTAGGTAGAATGATTTGTCTGACCAACACGTGAAGGATAGAGAGCCCAGACTAGCCATTCTTTGCTTTTTCTGCTTGAAGTTTGACAAAATTCAATTAAATATATTGAAACTTCCAAACTATTTATTCCATGGTAAAACACGGGCTCACTGAATGCTTAACAATTAGAAATTTTACCCCAGAGCAGTGGAAATTAAAGGACTTTTAAGTTGTTCTGTGATTTTGGTCCATTGGGGAAAGAAGGCCTAGTTAGGGTTTTTCAGGTCTACAGAGAATCTTAACTGTGTGTCAGTATTTCTGAGGGACTAGATCCCAACGGTCAGTCAGACTTGGGCATTGTAAACACTCCCACTTGAGCTCTGGAATGGGAATTCCTTGCAACTCACAACATACAAATAGGGCTTCTGCTTTCATAAAAAAATAAGGCTGGGATAAAACCTAGCACTCACCCAGTCTTAGCCATTGTACTTTCTTCACAGCCCTCATGTTCCTATGAGTGGGGCCCAAAGAGGGAACCAGGAGGATTTTGTAGTTTCCACTTCTGCCAAATGATCCTGATGACCAAACTGGTAAGACATCTATTAAGCAACTGAAGCAGCCATTAGTCTCTGTAAGTAGCCCTTAGTATGCTGCCTGCAACATATGTGTTCCAAATATCACATTTTCAAAAGCTGGGGTAACAACAGTAGAATTAATCCTTTGCCTTTTTTGAACATTTTTCTGTCTAGTGAATAGCAGCATGTCTCAGCCACCAGAAGAAAAGCAGCCACCTTGCTATCACCAATTTTGTATTTATAATTCAGAACTCTGTAGGTATCATAACAAGCATATTAGAGGCATGATTTCCACACATCCCAGCACAATCAAGTGAAAGTAACTCTCTGAGGATCCAACATGACAATTCAGGAAAAGTATATTAAAAATGAAGGCAAATCAATTACAAATATCTGCTGCAGGAGAAAAAACACTGTTGCAGTGCAGATCCAGCTTCTTCCTGAAAATTTCCAATAAAAGAAATCCCATCATTTCCCTGACAGTTTTCTTCTCTGCTGTTTTAGTAATTTAACAGAAGGAAGTTGTTGTTTTTTTTCTTTCCTTCCCCGCCCCCCCAATAGCTAAACCAAATCTATTCTGCAATTTAAATCCCTGGTTTCATGTCCTGACTTTTGTGGCAAGGGAAAACAGTTGTTCTCCCCCTGACTTACAGCAAACCATTAGATATTTGAAGACTAATTCCTTCTTAACCCTCATCTGTTCTCACGAAACCATAGCCATTGTTGCTCTCATGGGGTAACTTGTTACCATGGAATTCGACATTGTTGGTCTCATGGGGTAACTTGTTACCCGACCCGCAAGAACTAAATGGAACCAGTAGCAACAGTATAAATGTACCAACAACTATTTATTAAACATACAGATTGTTTGGAAGAGTATTTATGATGATTTGAACCCAAAATATTATTTAACTAGAACTATGAACAAAATATAATTTATTTAGAGTTTCAAACATGAATGAACAATTTGCTAAGTCTGCAGTTCACACTGTTTTCAAACTACCAATTACTTCCAAAAACATCTCTTAACTGTTTTAACTAAATATTGCATTCCTCACAAAGCAGCAGTGATGTACTGTGGTGAACACAAGCAAATAGCTTACAATCTTTGTATTGTTTCTGGGTTTTGCAGTCATCTGTCCTTGGACAAAAAGCACAATCTCCACTCATGCTTGCAGAAGGCTCTACTTGGATGTGTTGTGGCAATTTGTAATTTATGGCAGTCATACCAGACTTGACGGACTTAGACAGATTGTGTGTGGCCCTCGTTCTTCATTTTATTTGTCTGTCACTCAGCCTTTTTCCAAGCTCCTGCAAAAAAAAAGTGCCATCTTCTTAAATATGATCTTTGCTTCCAGCTTGCATTGTGGCCTAGTCAAATGATGAGGCTGCCAATAGCAGCCACATCCAGCATCTTGAAAAATAGTGTCATTGGCCACCTGTTGATTTTCCATCTGTATGTGGTCATACGGACTAAATGGTCAAAGTTATCCATGCCACCCTTATTTTTATTGTAGTCAGGATGATGTCTGGCTTTCTTTGATCTCCACCCACTGACAGGTCATAGTGCATGCTTGACAGCAACAGAACAATTCTGGACTTCTTTGGAACATAGGAAACTAGGATGAGTTTCCCATCAAAAGCAAAAATGGATGAAAAAGTTTCTCTTCTTCGATTTGTTTGCATTTTGTTTGGGATATCGGCCTTGTTTTTCTGAATCAGACCCACATATGTCAAGTCCTGCTATAGCGGTCTTTCTGCCAGGTCAGTACTTGTGAAGAAATTGTCATCCACAATATTCCTTTCTGTCTTGTACCAGAGATGAACCAGTTTTTCAATGACCTGGGTACCAAGATTACCTTGGAGTGCAGCTTCTAGTTGTTTTCCCAAATAGATGTCTCTAGACAGGGGGAATGATGTTGCTGCATCACAGCACTACCAAATTTTCAAGACATATTTGACAGGCTTGCCGGGCATAGACTGTCTGAAGGGACAGCAACCCCTGAGAGCAATGAGCTGTTCATCAACTGTCAGGTGTATTCCCAGAATATACTATTTTCTGAGCTGCTCCATTAATTGTGTCCAGATATCTCTGCAGGCAGCAAGCTTGTCCACAGCTCTCCTTTCCTCATGTGTCAGTTTGTTGTCAAATCTCAGGTAGTTCGTGATTTGACAGAGTTGTTTTAAGCTCAAGGTGGCATGGAAGCAAGGATGCCCAGTGCGTTGCTCCCACAACTCCTCCAGTGACTCATGACCACCTCAGTATAGACCATTCAGCAGTAAGAGGGCAATGTAAGCGCTCAGGTCTGTTTTGTCCAGATTTCTCTACTCCTTTCTACTTTCATGATGGCTGTCATTTCACTCCCCGAATCTTCTTTCTGCCTCTCTGTTTCTCTTATGCTAACAGTCAAGATATCTTGTGAGAGAAACAGGTGGAATGTTTCCACCACTGTTTCTTTATTTCTTTTCTCCTGGTCCCATGATTCTTGCATTGCTGGTTGACTAGTGGCCAGCTTTATCAAGAAGGGGCAAGTGTAGCGTCCCCTGATCTACTCTGTAGCCTGGCTGTTAAGTAGCTTTTTTGAGATGTGGGTTCAAATCCTTTCTAAGAAGACACAGAAAAACAGATTTTCCCCTTTCTACTAACCACTAGAAGAATAAGGAAACATTGGCATCAGGAATTTCCCTTCAGAAAGCCCTGAGAATCTATCCTTTGAAGGGAAAGTAGGCATTGTGATTTGCTAGTAAACTGAGCTTCCTAATGAACACAATGATTTCTACCTATACAGGAGATTGTAGAATACCGTGAGCGATCCGGTCTAACCTAACCTAAAGGTGGAAACTGCAATCTGAGGCCATCCTCCCGCAACTCCTTCCCGCAATCCATAGTGGTATTTATGAATTAAGTAACCAGGCTGTCTCAGAGAAATGGCTAAATTTTGAGGGAGCATCTCTGTTAGGGAATATTTTGAGGACACGCTGTAAATATGACTTTTTTTTGTCCATAGTATTTTTTTCTATGTCTAGGTAGTAAGCGGTGCTCTCTCAGAGTATATGGATTTCAGTAAAGGCATGTGTCATCATGCTAAATTCACACTAGAGTAATGTTCATGCTCTCTACATGTGCAATTACACAAAGAAATGTGCAAGTAGGTTGTTGCAGGCTATACTGAGAAGCATTTAATACAGGACAAAACAGAGAGAAACAGAAACAAAGGGGGGAAATTTATAAAGTAGAGCGATAATGAGCTCCCAAAATACTGATGGATCTTTACTGTGTATGAAATATATTCCTCTGTACATGTCCAATGCAGAGTGATTCTGTGGGGATCTGGGTGATTAGGTGGATATACCTCTTATAAGTTGCCTGCATGCTAAATTTGATAACATAATTGCTTTTGCTGTATGATAAGTATTTGCTTCTGTCTCCTGGTATAAATTATTATCGAGCTCATTGAAAATATTGTGTTTGTTATCTATGTGATATTGCATCTGATAATTTCTCAGTTACTATTGTAAATAATAAATGATTGCAAATAGTCATTTAGTGTGTTGTCTGGTGTGGGGAGAACCACAGGAAAGCACTCCACTGAGTGGTGGCTCCCAGCTTATAGATGAAGTGGGAGTTGACTGAGACCTATTGGTACCCCAGGATCCCAACAGTTTCGACGTGGCTGCGGGTAGCACCACCTCCAGGGTTACACTAGTTGGAGGGTTTACACTGGATTTAACTCGTGCACACACTTGAACTTTCAGATCTTAACAACAAGGTTGGGTCAGACCTCCATGAGAACTTCTGACTTAAGCCACAGGTCTTCCTACTTCCTCTGAAGCTGCTGCTGATGAGTAAAGCGGGGACTAGAGATGCCCGGTCCAAACTGGGTTTCTAATTTTCACCCTGATTATACAGGTGACATTTAGTGGTAGCACACAGGCCCTATAGCCCACAGAATAGGACTGATATATTCTGTAGTTTAGCCAAACACTTCCCCGACCTACGATACTACTAAAAACTACATTTAGGCTACAACTGAAATGTAAAAACACCTTTAAAGTTGAAAGGATGTTCAGTCTTCATACTATATTTGGTCCCCAACATCTCTGGAAAAGCCAATCCAGAGATAAAATACTTTCACTATGTTCTTCCATAAAGCCTTATAAGGCTGGCTGGAAATGACAATTTCCTTTATTTTTTCATTGTTCATTCATTTTAATTGTCCTTATCCATCACATACTTAGTCTAATCTTCAGGTCTACACAGAAACAATACTGACAGCATCTCCATCATCTGCACAGTTTTATACAGTTTTATCTCCACCTTTGTGATCTTAATCTTAATGGATTTTTTATTTCTAGGTTGAAAGAGAAGAAGCAAAAACACCTGTCTCTCAGCTTGCTTTTATACTTCCTTGCGAAATCAGTCACTGCTCTTAGGCATTCCATGTTGTCTATTATAAATTAAATGTTGATGCTTTCACCAACATATTTAACTGATTTTAAATGTGCATGACAATCCATTCTAGACCCCACATATCTCCAAGATTAACTTTAAAATCCCACTTCATTACCACACAGAGTCAGAAAAATGGCTGGTGAAAACTTCACTATGGTGTCTGGGTTCATCCTCCAGGGATTTTCGGCTCATCCAGAGATGCAAGATGCTATCTTTGGGGTATTACTGGTAATCTATGTCATCACACTGGTGGGGAATCTTGGGATGATCGTTTTAATCAGTATTGACCCCCGACTTCACACCCCCATGTACTTCTTCCTCTGTCAGCTATCTTGTGTAGAAATCTGTCATTCTTCCAATATCATCCCCAAAGCATTGGAGAATTTACTGTGGGGAAGTAAGTACATTTCTGTTGCTGAATGCTTTATACAGATGTATATCTTTACTGTTTGCTCTTCCTCTGAATGCTTCTTCTTGTCACTGATGGCTTATGACCGCTACATAGCTATCTGTAACCCCTTGCTCTACACGGTTGTGATGTCTTCCAAACAATGTCTCAAGCTGGCCACCGCATTGCATGTCACAGCCTTTATCTATTCAATACTGCATGGTGCCTGGATAAGAAGTTTATCTTTTTGCCACACCAATGTTATTGATCACTTTTTCTGTGAAATACCCTCTCTTCTTAAGCTCTCCTGCTCTAACACCCACAGGTATGAAGTTGTGTTGCTTTTTACTGCTATATTACATATAGTAGGCTCCAATCTGATAATCATGGGCTCCTATGCTTACATCCTGTCCACCATCCTGCGGATGCGATCTGCTGAAGGCAGGAAAAAAACATTTTCTACCTGTGCCTCTCACCTGACAGATGTCATTGCATTCTACGGAACTGGGGCCTGCGCATACTTACAGTCCCGTACAGAGAATTCACAAGAACAGGACAAAATGGCCTCTATGTTCTACACAGTAGTGACCCCAATGTTGAACCCTTTGATCTACAGCCTAAGGAACAAAGAGGTGAAGGATGCTCTGAGGAGAGTGATGTGTAGAAAAATGTTTGAAAAATGATTGTCAAAACTCCTGATCATCTACAAAACCAGAGGTAGCCTCTGTGTGGGGCACACAGCAGACTGGGCAGGGAAACCAGGGCAGGTATTTGATGCAAAGGAAGAGGTTTGAAGTGGTACTCAAGGAGGGATCAGGTTTAATTTGTGATACATCTGCAAAAAAAAAAAGCAAAAAAAAGCTGTTCTCCACTGTATAAAACTGTGCAGATGATGGAGATGCTGTCAGTATTGTTTCTGTGTAGACCTGAAGATTAGACTAAGTATGTGATGGATAAGGACAATTAAAATGAATGAACAATGAAAAAATAAAGGAAATTGTCATTTCCAGCCAGCCTTATAAGGCTTTATGGAAGAACATAGTGAAAGTATTTTATCTCTGGATTGGCTTTTCCAGAGATGTTGGGGACCGAATATAGTATGAAGACTGAACATCCTTTCACCTTTAAAGGTGTTTTTACATTTCAGTTGTAGCCTAAATGTAGTTTTTAGTAGTATCGTAGGTCGGGGAAGTGTTTGGCTAAACTACAGAATATATCAGTCCTATTCTGTGGGCTATAGGGCCTGTGTGCTACCACTAAATGTCACCTGTATAATCAGGGTGAAAATTAGAAACCCAGTTTGGACCGGGCATCTCTAGTCCCCGCTTTACTCATCAGCAGCAGCTTCAGAGGAAGTAGGAAGACCTGTGGCTTAAGTCAGAAGTTCTCATGGAGGTCTGACCCAACCTTGTTGTTAAGATCTGAAAGTTCAAGTGTGTGCACGAGTTAAATCCAGTGTAAACCCTCCAACTAGTGTAACCCTGGAGGTGGTGCTACCCGCAGCCACGTCGAAACTGTTGGGATCCTGGGGTACCAATAGGTCTCAGTCAACTCCCACTTCATCTATAAGCTGGGAGCCACCACTCAGTGGAGTGCTTTCCTGTGGTTCTCCCCACACCAGACAACACACTAAATGACTATTTGCAATCATTTATTATTTACAATAGTAACTGAGAAATTATCAGATGCAATATCACATAGATAACAAACACAATATTTTCAATGAGCTCGATAATAATCTATACCAGGAGACAGAAGCAAATACTTATCATACAGCAAAAGCAATTATGTTATCAAATTTAGCATGCAGGCAACTTATAAGATCCCCACAGAATCACTCTGCGTTGGACATGTACAGAGGAATATATTTCATACACAGTAAAGATCCATCAGTATTTTGGGAGCTCATTATCGCTCTACTTTATAAATTTCCTCCCGTTGTTTCTGTTTCTCTCTGTTTTGTCCTGTATTAAATGCTTCTCAGTATAGCCTGCAACAACCTACTTGCACATTTCTTTGTGTAATTGCACATGTAGAGAGCATGAACATTACTCTAGTGTGAATTTAGCATGATGACACATGCCTTTACTGAAATCCATATACTCTGAGAGAGCACCGCTTACTACCTAGACATAGAAAAAAATACTATGGACAAAAAAAAGTCATATTTACAGCGTGTCCTCAAAATATTCCCTAACAGAGATGCTCCCTCAAAATTTAGCCATTTCTCTGAGACAGCCTGGTTACTTAATTCATAAATACCACTATGGATTGCGGGAAGGAGTTGCGGGAGGATGGCCTCAGATTGCAGTTTCCACCTTTAGGTTAGGTTAGACCGGATCGCTCACGGTATTCTACAATCTCCTGTATAGGTAGAAATCATTGTGTTCATTAGGAAGCTCAGTTTACTAGCAAATCACAATGCCTACTTTCCCTTCAAAGGATAGATTCTCAGGGCTTTCTGAAGGGAAATTCCTGATGCCAATGTTTCCTTATTCTTCTAGTGGTTAGTGGAAAGGGGAAAATCTGTTTTTCTGTGTCATCTTAGAAAGGATTTGGACCCACATCTCAAAAAAGCTACTTAACAGTATCAGGGGACACTACCCTTGTCCCTTCTTGATGAAGCTGGCCACTAGTTAACCAACAATGCAAGAATCATGGGACCAGGAGGAAAGCACACAGGAGAGATTTCATCTGTGTCTTAATGTTTTGAGCACTCCACAAGGATGGATGGAAGGAGATCTGGGTTCTGTTCTTTACTACCAGGTTTACTTATTTTCTTAACCAAGGAGTTGCCTACTGTGAGATGCATAAACAGAGTTGTGGACCAACAATACAACCAATACCTCTGCAGTGCACTGGGCAGAGCAGAACCTGACAGAGGAGAGTCCTGATTTCCATTCCCTGATGTCAGAATTTGCTGCGTGGAACTAAAAAAAGTGCATGGGTACAGCTAGGAACGTTAACAGGACAATCCAGAAAACCTGAACACTGATCTGCAAGCCACCTGGAACTACTGAGCGGGAAAGTCCAAGCTTATTAGTATGTTTGAAAATCTGCCCTTTCAAGAGACTACATGCCTGAGCCAGGGCTGCAGGAAGACACTTCCATTGTCTCAGGAATTAAAATCCATAGTGTCAATGTGCAGCTCAGAACACAAGGTTCATGGATTGGACTGAAAAGGAGAGGACAAAACGTAGGATCTGACACTTTTGTCCTCTCTTCTTTAGAGCCCTCAGCAGAGAGAGGGTCATAGGGAGAGCTGATCACATACAGACCAATACTGAAGCTCTCCTTTCAAAGTTTAGTGTCCTAATTACTAGGCCATAGAGTCAGTCCCCCCTTGGAAAATGTTTTTCTTACCCCATGACTTGCATTTTTGGTTTCATTGTGGCATTGCTTCAACAGAAGCAGTAAGATTATCACCGAGTATCACCAAAGATACTGTCAGGGGAGACATAACTTCCCTAGTGATTTGTCCAAGTTTCCACTTCTTATAAGCTTCCTTTTTCTGGTTGAGTTTACTAAAGAGTTACCTGCTAAGCCAAGCTTCACTCTCAGTAACTCTTCTTTGAAGTATACAAGCCTTACTCAGAGTGCAGGAATAAACCCTCTTTGACCATGGGATGATGTTCCAAAAAGATGAATTTCTGGGAAGAGATAGGATCCACCTCAGAAAGAGAGGGAAGAGTTTATTTGCAGATGGGCTTGCTAACCTAACGGCTTTAAATTAGGTTCACCATGGGGCTTTAAATTAGGTTCACCAGGGGGTGGAGATGAAAGGACTGATCTAAGTGGGGAGGTGGCTGACCTGAAGGAAGAGCAAGTAGGAGGGAGCAACAGAGGAGGTGTTCTCATTATTCCTGAGAAATCACGGCAATCAACTGGTTACCTTAGGTGCTTATAGTGTGCACAGCCTGGGAAACAAGCAAGAAGAACTGGAAGTCCCTGCACAGTTATGGAACTATGATGTGATCAGAATAACAGAGCCATGGTGGGATAGATTACATGATCGGAGCACTGTCATACATGGGTATAAACTGTTCAAGAAGGGCAGGCAGGGGAGAAGAGGAGGAGGAGGAGTTGCATTGTATGTAAAAGAGCCATATTATTGCTCAGAGCTCCATTATGAAATTGGAGATAGGCCTGTTGAAAGTCTCCGAGTTAAGGTCAGAGGAGAGAACAGCATGGGTGATGTCATGCTGGGGGACTGATATAGACCATCAGACCAGGAGGAAGTGATGGATGAGGTTTTCTTCCAGCATCTAGCAGATGTTTCCCTTTCACAGACCCTGGTTCTCATGGGGGACTTCAATCACCCTGATATCTGCTGGGTTTGCAATACAGCAGTATGTAGGCAATCCAGCGAGTTTTTGGACAAGGACAACTTCCTGGTGCAAGTGCTGGAGAAGCCAATTATGGGCAATCCTCTTTTTGACCTCTTGCTCACAAGCAGGGAAGAATTGTTTGGAAATGTACTCGTAGATGCCAACTTGGGCAGCAGCAACCATGAGATGACTGAGTTCAGGATCCTGAGGAAAGGAAGGATGGAGAGCAGCAGAGTAAGAACCCTGGACTTCAGAAAACGCAGACTTTTATCGATGGGCAGGATCCCCTGAAAGGCCAGTCTGAGAGGGAGAAGGATCCAGGAGAGTTGGCTGTACTTGAAAGAAACCTTAATAAGAGTGAAGGAACAAACCATCCCCATGTGCAGGAAGACTAGTATGTATGGCAGAAGACCAGCTTGGCTTAGCAGAGAAATCTTCAGTAAATTAAATCACAAAAAGGAAGCTTATAAGAAGTGGAAACTTGTACAAACAACTAGGGAGGAGTATAACAGTATCGCTTGGGCATGCAGGGATGAAGTCGGGAAGCCCAAAGCACAATTACAGTTTTAGCTAGCAAGGGATGTGAAAGGTAACAAGAAGGGTTTCTATTCATATGTCAGTAACAAGAGGAAGATCATGGAAAGTGTGAGTCTATTACTGAATGGGGAATGCAACCTAGTGACAGAAGATGCAGAAAATGCTGAAGTACTCAATTTCTTTTTACCTCGGTCTTCACAGGCATGGTCAACCCCAGGCTACTGTACATGGCAGCCCATTTTGGGGAGGAGATGAGAAACCAACAGTGGTGAAAGAACAGGTTAGGGGACTATTTAGAAAGCTGGATGTGTGCTGGATGGGATGCACCCAAGTGTGCTGAGGGAGTTGGCTGATGTGATTGCAAAGCCACTGGTCATCATCTTTGAAAATTCATGGTGATCAGGAGAGGTCCCAGATGACAGGAAAAGGGCAAACATAGTGCCAATATTTAAGAAAGGGGAGAAAGAGGATCCAGAGAACTACAGATGGGTCAGCCTAACCTGAATCCCTGGAAAAAAATCATGGAGCATAACCTCCAGAAAAACAGTTCTAAGCACTTGGTGGAGAATAATGTGAGTAGGAGCAGTCAGCAAGGATTCACCAGGGGCAATTCATGCTTGACCAACCTGATTGCCTTCTGTGATGAGATGACTGGTTCTGTGGATGCAGGGGAACCAGTAAATGTGGTATACCTTGAATTTAGGAAGGCTTTCAATATGGTCTCCCACAACATTCTCACAGACAAGCTAAGGAAATATGGGCTGGATGAATGGACTGTAAGGTGGATAGAAAATTGGCAGAAGCATCGGGCTCAGAGACTAGTAATCAATGGCTCAATGTCAAGTTGGTAGCTGGTATCAAGTATAATACCCCTGGGGTCAGTCCTGGGGCCGGTTTTGTTTAATGTATTCATCAACAACCTGGAAGATGGCATAGAGTGCACCCTCAGCAAGTTTGCAAATGATACCAAGCTGAGGGGAGTAGTAGATATGCTGGAGGGTGGGGCTAGGATTCAAAGTGACCTAGACAAATTGGAGGATTGGGGCAAAAGGAATCTCATGAGGTTCAACAAGGACAAGTACGAAGTCCTGCACTTCAAACAGAATAATCCCATGCACCACTACAGGCTGGGCTGACGGGCTGGCAGCAGCTCTGCAGAAAAGGACCTGGAGGTCACAGTGGACAATAAGCTGAATATGAGCCAGTAGTGTGCTCTTGTTGCCAAGAAGGCTAACAGCATACTGGGTGACATTGGTAGGTGTATTGCCAGTAGGTCAAAGGAAGTAATTATTCCCCACTATTCAGCACTGGTAAGGCCACACCTGGAGCACAGTGTTCATTTTTGGTGCCCTCACTACAAAAAAGGAGGTGGACAAATTGGAGAGATTTCAGTGGAGGGAAAAAAATGGTGAGGTGGTTGGGGGACATGACTTTTTGAGGAAAGACTGGGGGCACTGGGTTTATTTAATCTAGAGAGGAGACCGAGAGGAGAATGAATAGTAGTCTTCAACTACCTGAAGGGGGGGGAGGGTTGAAAGAAGATGGAGCTAGGTTATTCTCAGTGGTGGAAGATGAAAGAACAAGGAGCAAGGGAAGTTTAGGTTAGATATTAGGAAGAATTTTCTCACTAGGAGGATAATAAAACACTGGAACAGGTTACCCAGAGTGGTAGTGGAAGCTCCATCCTCGGGGGATTTCAAAACCCAGCTAGACAAAGTTTTGGCTATGATGATCTAGTTGGCCCCAGAGAGGGGCAGCTTTACGGAGAAGGCCCCAGAGGAGGGCGGCACTATTGAGAAGGCCCAGAGAGGGGGCGGCATTATTGAGGAGCCCCAGTGCAGGTGCGGTGAGCCCCGGAGAGGGGGCAGCGTTACTGAGACGCCCAGTGTGGGTGTGGTGAGACCAGAGAGGGCGCAACATTACTGTGGAACCCCAGAGAGGGGGCAGCCTTATTGAGAAGCCCCAGTGCGGGTGCAGTGAGACCCAGAGAGGGGGCGGCATAACTGAGGAGGCCCCAGAGAGGGGCAGCTATGTTGGGGAGCCCCAGGGAAGAAGGCACATAGTGAGATCGGCGCTAGGGCTCTCCCCGGCCCTGAGAGGGTGCCTATCAAAGAAAGAAAGGCCCAGAGAGGACGAAAAGAGACCAGATTGTAATAAGGCTGGGCACACCGTCCATTCCATTGGCGAGGTGTGGACTGCAGTATGGGGGAGGAAATGGAGCCGCAGATAGCACCCCCTGGCCTCAGGGCCATACAAGGGCAGCCTCATGCTAATTAGCATCAATTAACAGCAAAGCATGGCAGATGAGAAGGTGGGCGGTTGCCCCAAGAACAGGTACGTGGGCCACATTTAGATTGGCCCAGAGCCAATACCTGTTATAGGCTGGTACTGCTCTGAGGAGGGGGTTGGACTAGATGATATCCTGAGGTCCCTTTAAACCAAACTTTCTATGATTCTATGAGAGCAGGGTGGAGGAAGCACAGAGGCACTCCTGGGACTGGAGGCACCAGTTCCAATGTCAGCAATAGCAGTGTGTGTCCCCCGCCCCCCCACCCCCTCCGAGGCCCCAGTCAAGCTGCTGGCTCGCTAGTGCAGGCCAGGGTACTGGGTTTGAGAAGCACCGGCTGACCACCTCCTCCTACACTCCATGCAGTAGCCCACCTGGGCACCTGCCCATGGACCTGTGCTGCATTGTACACCCCCAGCACCACACTCAATTCAGACAGTTCTCTAAAAAGCACTTTATTCCCCTCCACAGACACAGAACCCCTACCCCCTCCCACCTCAACAAAAGCCATTCCTCCCCACACCCCACAGAGCCCCTCCACCACCCACCCCACCCACCACCAGTAAAGCACCCTCTTCCCTGTACAGACTACTTACATTGCTACACTGCATGGAGTGTGTGCCCTCCCAGAGGTGGAAGGACCTGGTGTGGGGTACCCTCTGGCTGCACCCCTATGGGCATTCACATCCTGGCAAGGCTGGCAGGTGGGAGGCTCAGCTAGGGGTGATGGTGGACATTGCTCTGCCAGTGTGCCCCATATTCATCTCCTGCAGCCAGCAGACTGGGCCAATGGGGCACGCATGAGGCTCTGGCACTGCTGCAGGCAGATCCTGCTTTGTGGCTGCATGGACCCAAGATACGTGGCAGTCCTGGGCCCAGGTGGAAGGATAGGTGGCAGAGGACTTGGGATAGGGGCTGTGGCAGGGGCTCCTGGAAGATGGAGACACCACTGCACATCAGGCCAGGCCCATGCAGGGGTGGGGGGGTGGACTGTTGCTGGGTGATGGGCAGTGTCCAGGGGGCAAATGGAGTTAGTCAGGGCAGGGCAGCAGGTGGTGGCATGAAGGCAACCACCGGGGCCAGGATGGTGTCCACCACCTGGCAGTCCTCCTCTGTTACCTCCTCTGCCCTGGCCACCAGGACAGACTGCTGATCAAGGGCTTCCACATGTCTGTCTTCCTCATACCGGTCCCTCATCTCCTCAGGGGGGATATTCTTTGCACACCAGGCCTGCAAGTCCACCAGGGACTCCTTGGCCATGGTGACCAGGTAGTCCAGCAGCCAGGTCTGATCCTGGGTCCCACCAGAGCCACCACTTCTGCAGGGCCCCAGCCAAAGCTGGTGGTGACCCTGATGACTCATCTCAACTGACAACTGTTGCCTCTCCCCTGCCTGCAACTACAGCTCCTACAGAGCCAGGGAAAGGGGCTTGTTTGTGAGAGTGGAAAAATTCTGAGATAAGATGCTCTGTACCAGGGGGCTGTGTACTGGCCGGCCTCCGACTGGGGTGCGTGCATGCATGGGTACCTCTGGACCATGCTACGATGGCTGGGCAGGCCCAGGCCCAGGTGGCTGCTGACCAAGCCCCACATTACCACTTACTCTGCAGTGGGCGGTGGGCTGCCGGGTACTGCCTGCAGGCAGCTTGCCTTCTCCACCCCATTCCGAGGCTGGTACAGGCCTGGCTCCTGGATGCACCTGTTGCAGTGGCTCCAGAGCAACTCCTCCCACTTCCCCTCCTTTCTCTCCCTGCACACCAGCCTGTCTCCTGTTTTGCTGCCAACCCCACAGCACCCAGGGTTGAGGTCTGATGGTCTCCCAGACACACAGCTGGTGGCACCCCCATCCTCCTGCCCACGAGTCCTCTCCAGGAAGGCATCCTGAGTTTATGGTGTAATAAACTTTGACAAGAACTTTGACTGGCGGGTACATGGTTTATTAGGAAACTAGACCATTAGAGAAGTAACACAGCACGTACAGGCTGTTAAAGCCTAGACATCCTTGGAAAATGTATTCTCAAAACATCATTT
>NW_005842556.1:475007-499064 GCF_000455745.1 Alligator sinensis | reverse complement strand
TGAAAGCCAGAAACATTTTCTTTCAGAAGTGCTGTGACATCTTAATTTTTAATTTTTTCTGCTAGACCACTTCATCAACCTAGCAAGGATCTGTTTTCAATTCAGTCTTCATTCTCCCAACTCTTTCCACAGTTCTCTTTCCTCTGTTCCAATCTTCATGTCCTTGATTATTGCAGAACTTCCACCTAACTTTTGGGGCACTGTCCTGCAGCTAGATGCCCTGCATTGGTATGAATTCATCCAGTTTCTGCCTCTCATGGTGGGTTATGGGCAACCAAGTTTTGTGCCACTTGGAGACTGAGGTGCTGACCAGGGTCAGGAGGAGTAAGCAAAATCCAAAAACAAGTCAGGTCAAGAAACTCGGAGTTCAGTCTGATAGTGGGGTCCAGAAACAAGCTGAGTCAAACCCTGCTTCCAGGCTGCAGCCTGACACCACCTGATACTCTTGTGAGCTGCAGCCCCCAGTTTCATTCACCTCTGCTGCCTCTACCAGTTGTTTATCAGTGTGTCTTTTCCTCAGTAATACCAAGGAGGATGTGTGTGGAGATATGGATTTGAGGTGCAGCTGGCTGGGAAGAGTCACAGAACTGAGATACTTGGGGGAAGCTGGCAGTGCAGGGGGCAGAGTTGTGGAGTGATCTGAAAAAGCAGGGGCTGTTCATGCGAGTGTCTTGTCCTCTGGGGAACAGCAACCTTGAATGTGGGCCACTGGCTTCCCAGCTGAGTGCCCTAGAGAGCACTCAGCTCTCAGAATCAAAACTTGTCATGGAGTGTGTATCCAGGTCTGAGGAGGTGGCAGCAGATGAGAGAAGGTGGCCAAGCAGATGAGACAAGGCGGCCTTTTGTAAACAGGAAGGATTTGGGTTGGGTGAGCTAACTTTGTTCACTTCTATCAGGGTCTGCTTCCTCTGCTGGGAATCAGAACTGAACCCAGGGTCCCTGAAGCCTGTGGGCACTACTGAACTCCTGAGAATAGGGGGGTCAGCAGAAACCAAGTGCAGGTGAGATGAAAGCCAGATACACCTCAGGCTGCCTTGTGATGTCAGCAGTACTCAAATGCGCATGGTTTGGACGTGGTCCCTAGGGCTGTGCGAAATTCCACCACCAGTTTTGTTTCAACGCTATTTCGACCTGTTTCTGGCCCTGCACCTCTGGCTGCTGACAGGCAAAACTCGTGTCATGGGTGCTTGTGCAACTGTGTCTGTCTTGGGGCACGGGGGAGGGGAAACTACTGCAGGACTGGCTGCTCGACTGGACTGAAGATCCCCCATCACTTGCCATCACAAACCTGTGGGTAATAATTGACTATAGTATGGACATGAGCTGGCAGTGCAAAGCTGTAGCCAGGAGGGCCAACAATAAGCTGGCATGCATCAATTGATGCATCTCCAGAAAAACCATTGCAAAGAAGTGATTCTGCTGCCCTCCTTGGCGTTACTCAGCACTGTTGAGACCGGAGCTGGAGTACTGCATCCAATTCTGGGTTCTACACCTTAGCAACGATGTGGTAAGCTTGAGAGAGTCCAGAGAAGGGCTACACATATGATCAGAGACTTGCACAGCAAGCCATCTGAGGAAAGGCTGAGGGACCTGGCACTGTTCAGCCTGAAAAAGAGAAGGCTGAGAGGGGACTTGGTAGCAGCTTACCACTACATCAGGAGCATACATCTAGGGCTCGGTGAACAACTGTTCACCAGGGCATCCTTGGGGAAAACTAGGAGTAATGGTCACAGTCTGGACACCCTGGTTGTAGAGTAGTTTTTCCTAATGTTGAGCCTGAAATGATCTTCCAGGAGTTTGTGATCATTACTCCTGGAAGTTTTCCCCAAGGGTGCCGTGGTGAACAACCATGCTGAATTGGAAAAATCATCCAAATTGAATAGAAATATAATAAAGAAAAGAACAAAGCCTCACACATAGGAAGGAACAATCAAATACACAAATGCAAAATAGGGAGTGAATGGGTAATATACGATATTGAAGAAAAAAAGAAACATGTTTTAGGATTTTAGTGGACTAAAAGTTGAACAGAAATATAATGTTGTTGCAAAAAAAAAAAAGGCAAAAAGGTATGTCAGCTTTTATAGAAATCATTAAACCTCAAGACAATTTACTTGCACAGTATGTCTTCCCTGACTCCACAAATTCCCCTAAATGCCTACATCTTCATATGCATAACTTGAAATAGCTTAAAAATAAAGATAGTATGTCGGGGCCATTGGTCAAAACAATACCCAGATCCCTATTTATTTTTATATGAGTTTGAGCAATAGAATACAATCCATATCCTCAAGGGCATTTCAGTGCTTGTTGATACAACATAAATAGTATACATATTTATTCGCTTTTAGTTTAATCAATATTTTATTTTCTAGTATTAATAATTGCTATATGCCTAAGTTATGTTGCAAAATAAACCCTCACCGTGATTTTACTTATGCTAAAATATTGCCCCATTGTATCACTCTGGCACCAGAAGGAAAATATACCAAATAAACATAATTAATGGATGGTTCTGGGCAAACATATCCTCTGCTGGGAACTGGTTGGGATGGAAAACATTTAGTTTTTCTGAGATTCTGATGTGCTCTATTCAAAACCTAATCAGAAAAAGGCAGAATCTGGTAGGATTGATGTTGATAAATTATATGGAAAAAAAGATTTTTAACAGTCTGATTATGCCAAAAATATCCTCTTGATCATTTTTTTGTAAACAAGTAGACTACAAATTAAGTATAGTAATTAGCTTGCTCTGTGAAATGCCAGCAGTGCCCAGAGACTCATGAGGTAGCAGCATTTTCATTGCCCTCCACCAGACTTTCTGCAATTAGTCTACATCCTTTCTGTAGTGGGGGGCACAAAACTGGACACGGGACTGCAAATGTGGCCTCACCTGTGCAGAATAGAGAGGAATAATCACTTCCCTCGATCTGTTGGCAACCCTCCTGCTAATGCAGCCTGGTAATCTGTCAGCCTTCCTCACAACAAAGGCACATTGCTGACTCCGATTCAGTTTATTGTCCACTATAAACCCCATGTCCTTTTCTGCAGAGTTGCTGCTTAGCCAATTGGTCCCCAGTCAGCAGGGTGTGGGGCCCAGGGCAAATCAGCCATTGCGGAGCCACGTTCCCCTGCTTAATCTCCTGCTCTTCCTGCTTCCAGCTCTATATGCCACTGTTTTCCCTGCCTCTTCCCCAATGTGCTATGTACCACACATGGAGGTCTCCTGGAAGATGTGCCACAGAATGGCCACCCCTGATACGAACTGTCATACATGATTTATTTTGACAGAAAGAACTATAACTTTTTACATCAGCAACAGATCTCACCCATCATCTGCCAGTCAGCCAATGCAACAAAGATTCATCATACCTTTTGATGACAATTTTATCTAGTTGGTTATCTGATTGTCACAGATTCATAGAAATATAGGATGGAAGGGGTCATCTGATTAATCCCCTGCTCTGAGTCAGGACAAAATATACTTATCACTTAACATTGTATCCTGAACCTGTTTTCGAAAAACCTCCAGTCAGAGGGGATTTTACAGCTTTACACGGTAACCTGTACTAGTCAACCATTTTTATAATTAGCACATTTTCCTTCCTATCTAACCTTGATCTTCATTGCTGCAAATCAAGCCAATTACCTCTTAGTCTACCTTTAATGACCATGGGTGTGTGAAGCATATGTGTTCATAGCTCTCTTTATAGTTGCTGTTGGCATATTTGAAGTCTGTTATATCTACCTTCAGTCTTCTATTTTCTAGATGAAAGGAACCCATTTCCTTCATATTTTCCTCACTGATCACCTTTTCTTAACATCTCATGATTCTTGTTATTCCCCCTCTGGACTATCTCCATAGCATATACATTTTTCTTAAAGTGAGATGCCCAAAATTGGACACAGGTCAGCCATTCCCAACCCAAGTGGAGAAGAATAATTACTTCCTGGAATTATGATGTATCAGCCGTGTCTACACAAGATGCTGAGTGTGCAGTCATTCGCGTGCAGTCATTAATGCACAGTCATTTTGTACTTGTATAAGCAAGATTTAATCCTTGGTAGCATCACCAAGCAGCTTTAAGGTGAAGCTGACTGCACAGTAGCTCATTACTACTGCACAGCAGTGTTGGGTCATGCTTCATGCCATGTAACACTACTGCATACTAGTAACAAGCTACTGCACAGTCAGCATCACATGTAGACACAGCCACCTTGTAATATATTCCATAATGACAGTTTGTCTTGTTTGTAGACACATCACATAAAATACTTGGTTTATGAACCACTATAGCCCCACATCCTTTCCTTCCACTGCTGCCTAGATGGTTATTTCTCATTTGATATTTCTGCATTCAGTTTCCCTTTCTTTCTGAAGGTTTCTCACTCGTTTCCAAACTAAATTTATCCTCCCATTCCCACCACTTCAGTAAAATTTAGTCCTTTTTTCACTTAATCTTATCTCTTTTTCAGAAGGAGAAATTCCCATGCATTAAAACAGGCTAAGGCATGGTTATCTAGTACCTGAAAATTCAATACAGGTTCTAGGTTAACTGAGCATTAGCTAAAGCTCAGTATTGCACATGTAGATGCTGACCCAGTCAGCCAGACCACCCGGGGACCAGCCTCTGGCCAAGGGAAGAGTCCCTCCAAAAACAAGGCAAGGGCAGCTCCTTAGCAACCCCTGCCTGGCTCTGGCTCTGGCTCTGGCCTGCCCCATGGGCCCTGGTCCAGCTGCTGCCTGCCCCTGGTCACTGTGGGTTTCTGTAGTCAGCCTGTGTTGGCTGCAGTAGCTCTACCCAGCTGAAGCCTGACTCCCAGTGCTCTGCCAGCTGATCCCAGTCCAAGGGGAATTGTACCCCTATGCTTCAGGCAAGGTACAGCCATGAGCAGTCAGGGAGGCAGTTAAAGTCAAGGCCCAGCAGGCTCAGTGGTTTTGTGTGATGGACCACAACCGATGGTCCAAGGTTGCCTGCAGGCCCATGACCTGCATGCAGAAGCTGGAGAGAATCCTGGTTCCCCAGGACGTAGGTGACAGGCAACACATTTATTCCAGCATGGTGGCCTGCCAGTGCCCCAACTGCAGGTGAGCCCTAAGGAGAAGTCACCAGAGGAGAGACCCTCATGCCAGCAGCAGCAGCAACTAGCATGCTCCTCAACCATGGCCTTGTTGTACAGAATTGGGAACTGCACGTGTACATCCGCAGTGGGGAGGACAGGCCAAGGATGACCCCACCCATGGCAAGTTCCAGCTCCTCACTGGCGGGGGCACTGCCCATGCAACCAGGAGCTGGGCCTTCTAACCTTGGCACCCTGCAAGCAGGTGGACCACCTTCCTGCCACCAGGCTTAGAATCCAACCACCAGGACTTCTTGCCATGCTCAGCTGGTAAGACCCGCACAGAGAGGAGGCATTGGGGGTGGGTACACAGTGGACACCTGTGCCCACACCACCTCACTCACCAGCCCTTGGGCTTCACACCTGGGGCCAGAGGCCTTGGGGGGGGACCCACTCCCAACCCTTCTCTGCCCCTCCCCTTCTCATCCTGTCTGGCCAACTCCCTCCTGCACCCCAGACTCCCCACCCTCCCCTGCCCTGCACAGAACACAGGGAGGCAGAAGTACAGAACTTTATTGAGCATCCAGTGCCGTCCAAGATAGGCAATCAGGGGCCTATCACATGAAGAGAAACTCACTGATGGCAGCATTGATATCCTCGGCCGCAGAGTCACAGACCCATAACTTTGGCAGAGGTATCCCTCCATGTGCGTTGTGGGGAAGTGCGAGCTTGCCTGGCACAACAATTAATCTCAGGGCCCCATGTCAGGTTCTCAGCTGTGCTCAGGGCAACATGGAGATCAGTAGCATCTGGGCATAGAGGGTCGGGCACCCCTCAGTGTGCTCAAACAGTTCACTGCTGTGTGCCTGGGAGACTCACAGAAGGGGAGTTATTGAGGCATAGGCCACATGTGGGGTATTTCCAGTGTGAGCTGCCTCTTTGGAGAGCCCGAGCAGGGAGAAGATGGGGATGTCACCAGCTGCATATCTCAGCCACGTGGAAGCCTCAAGCCCCCAAAGCCTGATTGGATCAGGCCTGACACAACGTGAGCAAACTGCCTGGCTGTAGGAGCAGTGAGAGATTTGGGCCAGAGAAGCCATGACAGCTGAGGCCAGAAGCCAGCATTGGCCCAGCCTAGGGAAGGGATTGGGAAGGCAGGCTACCTGTGCCAAAAGACAAGTAGGCCACCTGCCCCCATTGAGAGAGCAGACATGGCGGACTGAGTCGGTGGCTGCCTGCAGCAAGGGCTGCCTGGCCAACTCACCATGGTCCCTGGGAACTTGTGCATGTACAACACCCAGTCTGACGCTGGATGGTGCATAGCTCCTTGGTATAAAGCGTGTTATCTCTAAAATGTTGCAAACTCTCGCAAAGAGCCTCTCTGTCCTTACTCTGCAGGTCTAGCAACTGCTTGTGGGGGAGAGGCACCAACTGCCCCTTGGGATTTGGTGTCATGGCAGTGCCCCTGATGCCTGGTGCCCTCCACATGCACCACCTCTGACAGTGTCAGATGCAGGATTGGACCCTGCTGCTGGACCAGCTGGTCACTATAGCAGAGGAGCACCTGGTGAACTCACAGGCTTGGTGCTCTGAGGATATCCTGCATGATTGGGAGAGGGTTGTGTGTGATCAGAAGCGGGCCACCTGAGAGCAGGAGAGGGACCGCAAGGAGTGGGCCTATGGTGCCAGGTTCCTGTACCTCAAAGAGAGGCACATTGCCCTCCTTGAGAGAATGGTAGACACCCAGGAGTGGCAGGTCTCTGTGGTGGCTTAGGCAATGGGGCCATGGAGGAGGAACACCAAGTATTTGACAGCATCCTAGCCCTGGCAGCTTCCTTCATGCCAGTGGCCACCCAGCCACCAGCCTAAGTCCAGCCTGCCACCTGGCAACTGCCCACCACCCAGCCACCAGCTCCAGCCCTGGCTCTGGCTCCAGCCCAGTGGTCCTGGTAGAAGATCCAGTGATACCTGCAGTGGCCAGGGCACCCTGTCTCTGCTCCTGAGCTGAGTCCTCCAGCAGCCAGGCCACCTATATGGGCTCCTGCCCACTGTTCCCCTGTCTGCGATGTGGACCTGAGTGGGTGATGGTCCCTGCTGGGCCCAGCCACGTGGAGGAGAAGGGATATCAGGTTGAACAGCACCTGCCCTCATGCATGGCTGAGCCCACAAGCCACTGGCTTTGCCATGGTGTCTGCACCCATGTTTTTGATACCATAGGCTAAGATGCTTGGCGCTTCCTTCCAGGCTCCATGCCATAGGCCCCACTAGCCTATCGTACCACCTTATACTACATTAACCACAGGCTTGTAAATAGCTGCACATGGAAGAGGGTGTTTTATTGGTGGGGATCATTGGTGGTCCCTCAAGCAGGTTTGGGGACCCACGCTGCCTCATGAAGCCACAAAGGTCCCATCTGGTTCCAGATTCTTACCATCCCTGTGCACCAATCCGTGCACCGAGGGCTCCTGCCTCATGCAGGAATGAGGACCCGTGCTGCCTCATGCAGCTGCTGAGGTCCGTCTGCTCTACAAACCCTCTGTGCACCATCCTGTGCACCAATGCCGTGTCTCTTGCCACGGTAGGGCTGGGATGCAGCCACCTGCTGCTTCCTGCATGTTCAAAGCATCATTGCACTTCTGGGGCAACTTCTCTGCCCCACTAGTCATCTCTTCCAGCTCTCCTGCATCCCATCTTCATCGTCCCCCGTTGATGCTGCCTGTGTGCTCAGCACACGTTGCTCAGCACATGGGCTTTTATTCGTTCAGGAGGCTCTGCCCCCAGATTGGGAAAGACCAATGGGAAAGCCTGAAGGATTAATTCTCCCTAAGGTCCTCTTTTTTCAGCTCGCCCCTGGGGCAGGGCAGGGCAGGGCAGGGCAGGGCAGGGCAAGCCTGTCTCCTACCTTCTTCTGATGGGTGGGGAAGGGGAATGCCCCCATCAATTGGCCGGCACCATCTGGCTCAAATCATGACGCTGGGTTGTCACCGGCAAGCCTGCCACAAGTGTGTTTAATCTCAGATAATCACTGCACTGTAAGACAGTACTGTCTCTGACAGTATTTTATGGTGGTGTAAATGAGTTTATTGAGGCCTAATAGCATCACACATATAGACAGTGATGCTTTTCTCTACAAATAATTAATCTACTCCACAGTTTAGTGAATGTATAGATGTGGCCACTGGGAATATCACCATAGTTATGCACAGACTAACCAATTGCCTGTCATCATGACACAGGCTTTCACAGAATGCTTAAATGCCACCCCCCTCGCTTTAGGGCCAGCCATGTGAACAGTCCCTCTGCTGCTAGAGCTTCTCTCCCCCCGGCCTGCCTCCAGCTCCTCCCCCACTTCCCTGCCTGAGACAGTGGCTTCCTCCCCATCCCCATCCCCACCCACCACCACCTCCTCCCCTACCTCCCTACCTGAGGTGGAGGTGGCAGCAGCAGCAGCAGCAGCTTCCGCTCCCCCCCGGCCCTGCCTCCCCCTCCTCCCCCACCATCCTCCCTGAGGCGGCCGCAGCGGAAGCTCTGGCTCCTTCCTCCCCACCTGGATCTGCGCACTGGGTTTCAGCAGGCTGCAGCCTTCTGAAACCCCATGCACAGATCAAGGGCCCACGCCTCTTGGGAAGAGCTGGGAAAATGATCAGAGAGCTAGGGGAAGTGATTAGAGAGCTGGGGAATCTAACAGGGAGCTAGATGTTCTCAATATCAGAGAGCAGTCCTTCCCCCCTCTTCCCCCTCCCCATCTTTAGTTTCTATTTTAGTTTTTAGTTTTAGTTTTTAGTTGCAGAAAGCCCAGCTTCAAACTTCAAAATGTTATGAAACTTGGGAACTGTTTTGTGAGCAGTCCTTCCCCCCTCTTCCCCCTCCCCATCTTTAGTTTCTATTTTAGTTTTTAGTTTTAGTTTTTAGTTGCAGAAAGCCCAGCTTCAAACTTCAAAATGTTATGAAACTTGGGAACTGTTTTGTGTGCCCTCATTTTGTTTTGAAGCTGTTTTGAAGCCTTTTGTTTCATTTCAATTTTGTTGTTTTGAGCTCAAAACGTGTTGAAACGGCTTCAAAACAAAGCATCTGTCAACATTTTGCACAGTCCTACAGGACAGGGTACAGAGAGTGATCCAGTCCTGTTGCTAATCAGTGCCAAGCTTCTGGGGGCTGCCAAGAACTGAGAAACACCAGGACTTGATTCTATGCTGATGTGGCTGACCTTGAGCAAATTTGTTCCCAGTCAGCATCTGCATGAGTGCTATAATGTAGTGTGTGTATTTACAGTTTCTAGCAATTTATTGCATAGTAGCTGCTGTGCATGATTACATGGTTATTCTTTACTGCAAAATAGATTAGTCTACTGTGCACTGAAGTGTCTTGTGTAGCTGGGCTCAGCTTAGAGTAGTTGAATGCACTGCTGTTTTTCTACCCGGAAATGGCAAAGTGAGTCTATATCAAAGCATGCTTTTCATTGATCAAGTGTCCATAGGTTCCCCTGACTCTCCTAATACCAAGGAAAGTTCCCACTGGGTGTTCATATTGGGGGTGGCATATTTTTTGTGGGAGGGATTTTCATGTTATGTGATGTGACGTGATATGATGTGATGTGATGTGATATGTAACGCATGGACCTGACCACCTGCTTGTATTTTGGCAGCATTCATGCTGTCACTGCTGACTGTGCCACCACCACCATTGGCCACTATGGATCTGAATGGTTGTCACCTAGTGGATCTTACTGGCCTAGCATTGCTAATTCATAAGTGCATTTGAGAAGAAAAGGTAAAGCTAGTGCTTTCTGTTGGCCACAACAATTATTTCCAATTGCATTAACTTCTCATTTTGGGCTGACTCAGCAGGCTGGTTTGTGGTTACTTTTGTGCTAGGCTTTTGTTTTTTACTAGACCTGGGCAGGATGGTCCCAGTCTTGTGTTAGTCTTGCGGTTCTGAGTCATGCCCTTTTGACTTCCTCATAGCCAAGCTGGGTATATGTTTCTTTTATTTATTCTTACATATAATGGAGAGTCAACTCTATTTTTCCCTTCTTCACACAAGCCAAACCATTTCAGCAAGTTGACAGCTAGAGAGGTGGTGCATGAGGTATGTCAGATGGATGATCCAATAGATAATGGCCCTGTGCATCAAATGCTGGGCTTAACCATAGGATTTGGGGATTGATTTGTCAGCCTAAGGTTCCCCACATCATCATTCTTTCCCCTGCACAATGTAGCAATGAATTTGTCTACCAAAAAGGTTATTTTTCAGTTATGCCTCAGGCAGTTGTGGACCGCTATGGCTATTTCTCACACATAAATGCTGGTTGGTCAGACAGGGTGCATGATGACTTATTGTTTAGAAGCTTCCTCCTGCCTAAACTGATGGAGTGGAGAGAATTTGCCTTTGGCATGTCTGACATCCAGGTTGAAGGAATGACTGTACCTCCACTTAGGAGACTCTGCCTACCCACTGCAACCCTGGCTGATAAAGCCATTCGCTGATTACCTGGAAGTAACTGTTTAAGTACCAGCTCAGCAGCTGCAAAGTGATTGTGAAGTGTGCCTTTGGGCATCTCAAGGCTTGCTGGAGGTGAGTGAGGACAAGTGTGGACACCAGTCAGTGCAACATGCCTTGCTTTGTGGTCTCTGCATGCTTGCTGCACAACACTTTCAAGGCCCAGGGGAAGCCTCTGCCCCTGCAAGTCTAAATGATCACACTTTGTCATGGGAGAAAACATTTTCTCCTGGGACAAGAACATCTGTCCATAGCCTCATTGCTATTTGATAAAAAATAAAGAGACAAAGAGAGGCAATCCCATAAGTCCAGTATGTGATCTCTAGATTCTGTGTGTTTTATCGTATGCCTGCTTCTAAACATCTAGGAACGAAGTACTGGTCACAATGAACAGACTGGATTATACAAACTGGGGTTTTGACTCAGGATCTGGAAACAAAATACTTTCATGGTTTCATTTTCAGAGTTTACATGGGTATTAGGGCTGTGTGACATTTTGGAGGTGTTTTGTGCCGTTTCAGTGCCCAAAACACGAAATCTGAATTGAAACAGAAGGCTCAGAAACATCTCTGAAATGAACAAGGCATCCAAAATGTTTTGGAAATGTTGCGGAGACAGGCTTTCAGGGAAACAGCTTCATACTTCTGCCCTGCTGCATGACTTGGCTCCACAGGGAGCAGAGATCAATGCCGGGGGTCTCCTCACCACAGCTGCCCATCTCCTGCTGGCCCAGTGATGCTGGACTGCACAGGTTGGGCTGCAGTGTGAGGAGACCCTGGCATGGATCTCTGCTCTCTGCAGAGCCAGGTTGCATGGCAGGGCAGTGCTGGTCCTTGCCGTGCTACCTGGCTCCACAGGGAGCAGAGATCCGGGGCTGCATGGGGCGGCAGTGGCAGTGAGGAGACGCTGGCATGGATCCCCAGTGCGGATGAAAGCAGAGACTGAAAACAATTCCAGCTTTTGATACATAGTCATGCAATGAAATGAATTGGATCCAATGTGAAATCAGAGTGCCTAGCCCACTAAAATCATTCCTAATCCAGGGAAGCTTCTAGTGCTGTAAATTTAAATACATAGAGCCCAAGTACCTCTGCCCAAATTAGCAGTGTGGATTATGACCTTCTTTAAAACACTTTGCAAATTTGCTGTGCAGTGCACCAGAGGGCCTCTTCCCATTTCCTTTTCTGCCCCAGTCATGTCACTGTGAAAACACTTTCCTCTCTAATGTTCTCCTTAGGGCATCCTTTACTTCCTTGTTCCTCAGGCTGTAGATCAGGGGGTTCAACATGGGAAAGACCACAGTATAAAATACAGAGACCACTTTGTCTGTGTCCAAGGCATAACTAGAGCTGGGCCGTAAATACATGAATAGAAGTGTTCCATAAAACAAGGTGACGGCTGTCATGTGGGAGGTGCAAGTGGAGAAGGCCTTGTGCCTGTTCTCGGCAGAGCGGATTCTCAGGATGGCAAAGAGGATGTAAGCGTAGGAAACAAGGATGATCACAAAGGTGCTGGTTTGAATGAAGCCACACAAGGCAAAGAGAAGGATTTCATTGATATGAGTGTTGGAGCAGGAAAGTGCTAGCAGTGGGGGGATGTCACAGAAGAAATGGTTGATGACATTGGAGCCACAGAACGATAGCGTGAATGTAAAACAAGTGTGTACCAATGAGCTCATACTACCACTGATGTAAGCTCCTGCTACCAGTGAGATGCAGACTCTCTGAGACATGACAGCTGTATAGAGTAGTGGGTTACAGATGGCCATGTAACGGCCGTATGCCATTGCAGCCAGAACGAGACACTCAGCATCTGCAAAGGCAGCAAAAAGAAACATTTGTGTTGCACAGCCAGCAAAGGAAATGGTCTTGCTGTGGGACAAGAAGTTTGCCAGCATCTTGGGAGCAATTGCAGAGGAGTAGCAAAGGTCCAAGAAGGACAGGTTGGAGAGGAAATAATACATGGGGGTGTGAAGGTAGGAGTCACTCTGGATTAGAATGATGATGCCAGTGTTCCCCACCAAAGTGCTAATATAGATGATGAGAAACAGCACAAACAGGGCCACCTCCATCTCAGGACTACTGGTGAAACCAAAGAGAATAAACTCAGTCACTGTAGTCTGGTTTCCACTGGGCATTTCTTCAGCACAGGAAGTCAAAGCAATAATGATTTTGGTAGGTAAGAGACACACAGAGGAATTATATACCTCCCTGTAAAGACAACACAGAGGGATTTAGTAAAGATTTTACCAACTTTCTCTGTATCACTGATCAGAGAGAGAAATGCAACAGCTTAGCTCATGCCTGTCCATAACAAAAATGCTTGTGAGACCATTCAAAGCTATGTATGTAATCCCAAAAATGGAATTTCCCCTTATGAAAAAGAGATGAGAGTAAGTGAAAAAAGGACTAAATTTTTCTAAAGCGGCAGGAATGGGAGGATAAATTTAGATTGGAATGAGTGAGAAACCTTCAGAAAGAAAGGGAAAGTGAATGCAGAAATATCAAATGAGAAATAACCATCTAGGCAGCAGTGGAAGGAAAGGATGTGGGATTATAGTGGTTCCTAAACTGAGTATTTTATGTGATGTGTCTATAAACAAGACAAACTGTCATTATGGAATATATTACAAGGTGGCTGTGTCTACATGTGATGCTGACTGTACAGTAGCTTGTTACTAGTATGCAGTAGTGTTACATGGCATGAAGCATGACCCAACACTGCTGTGCAGTAGTAATGAGCTACTGTGCAGTCAGCTTCACCTTAAAGCTGCTTGGTGATGCTACTAAGCATTAAATTTGGGTACTGCACAGTCATTTCGTACTTGCTTGTACAGGTACAAAATGACTGTGCAGTAATGACTGCACACAGCATCTTGTGTAGACACGGCTGATACATCATAATTACAGGTAATAATTATTCCACTCTACTTGGGTTGGGAATGCCTGACCTGTGTCCAATTTTGGGCATCTCACTTTAAGAAAAATGTATACGCTATGGAGATAGTCCAGAGGGGGAATAACAAGAATCATGAGATGTTAAGAAAAGGTGATCAGTGAGGAAAATATGAAGGAAATGGGTTCCTTTCATCTAGAAAATAGAAGACTGAAGGTAGATATAACAGACTTCAAATATGCCAACAGCAACTATAAAGAGAGCTATGCCTTGCATGCCAGTGGTCATTAAGGGTAGACTATGAGGTAATCGGCTTGATTTGCAGCAATGAAGATCAAGGTTAGATAGGAAGGAAAATTTGGAAACGAGTGAGAAACCTTCAGAAAGAAAGGGAAAGTGAATGCAGAAATATCAAATGAGAAATAACCATCTAGGCAGCAGTGGAAGGAAAGGATTTGGGGCTATAGTGGTTCATAAACCAAGTATTTTATGTGATGTGTCTACAAACAAGACAAACTGTCATTATGGAATATATTACAAGGTGGCTGTGTCTACATGTGATGCTGACTGTACAGTAGCTTGTTACTAGTATGCAGTAGTGTTACATGGCATGAAGCATGACCCAACACTGCTGTGCAGTAGTAATGAGCTACTGTGCAGTCAGCTTCACCTTAAAGCTGCTTGGTGATGCTACCAAGGATTAAATCTTGCTTATACAAGTACAAAATGACTGTGCATTAATGACTGCACGCTCAGCATCTTGTGTAGACACAGCTGATATATCATAATTACAGGTAGTAATTATTCTTCTCCACTTGGGTTGGGAATGGCTGACCTGTGTCCAGTTTTGGGCATCTCACTTTAAGAAAAATGCATACGCTATGTAGATAGTCCTGAGGGGGAATAACAAGAATTATGAGATGTTAAGAAAAGGTGATCAGTGAGGAAAATATGAAGGAAATTGGTTCTTTTCATCTAGAAAATAGAAGACTGAAGGTAGATATAACAGACTTCAAATATGCCAACAGCAACTATAAAGAGAGCTATGAACACATATGCTTCACACACCCATGGTCATTAAAGGTAGACTAAGAGGTAATTGGCTTGATTTGCAGCAATGAAGATCAAGGTTAGATAGGAAGGAAAATGTGCTAATTATAAAAATGGATGACTGGTACAGGTTACCAAATGAAGCTGTAATATCCCCTCTTTCTGGAGGTTTTTCGAAAACAGGTTCAAGAAACAATGTTAAGTGATAAGTATATTTTGTCCTGTCTCAGAGCAGGGGATTAATCAGATGACCCCTTCCATCCTATATTTCTATGAATCTGTGACAATCAGAAAACCAACTAGATAAAATTGTCATCAAAAGATATGATGAATCTTTGTTGCATTGGCTGACTGGCAGATGATGGGTGAGATCTCCTGCTGATGTAAAAAGTTATAGTTCTTTCTTTCAAAATAAACCATGTATAACAGTTCGTATCAGGGGTGGCCATTCTGTGGCACATCTTCCAGGAGGCCTCCATGTGTGGTACATAGCACATTGGGGAAGAGGCAGGGAAAACAGTGGCATATAGAGCCGGCAGCAGGAAGAGCAGCAGATCAAGCAGGGGAGGGTGACTGCTATGGCACTCAGGAATGATGTAGGGTTTAATTTCTGGCACAACTGCCAGGATATTGGCCCCAACTGTTTTATATCATCTAAGGATTTAATTCATACACTATCACCTGCAAACCGTTTTGTCAAACCTGTCTCACACAAAATCATCAGTAATAACCGTAACTTAATGAGTAAACCCAGTGGTGTAAATAGGGATGCACAAGTAAGGCACCCTCCGCAATTGCCAGAACAGAAAGGGTGTCACAATGGAAGTTCCTGAGGAGTCCACACCATTGCCTGTACCATGTTTGGGAAACTTGCTGCCAAGAACTGCAGTGGTCCCTGTGGGTGTAGTTCTTTATGCAACACCATCCGCTTCCTCAGAGTGCCATAGTTCTTACACCTCTAAGGAAACCCATTGGTGATTCATCAGCCTGAATCCAAAGGAAACAGGTGGATCCAAGAGAAACAAGATTGCCACCGCTTGAATGTACTAGCACTACAGTTCTCACAGGGGTTAAAATACTAAGAATACTCATCTTTGAAGTCATCTGATTTTACTCTGTTACACGCAGATAGTAAGAATAACCATGGGTTCCCCCCTCCCACACCCCCCAAAAAAAATTTGGGCACTCCTCCCTCATAAACCACAGGACATTTATAAGGAACACACTACTCCTCTGTACTTAAAGCTAGGTCAATAGAACTGATTTTGACTAAGTCTTGTAATGTATATAAGTGAATGCAATGACTAAATCTACTCTTAGGTTCTTTGAAAAATAACCCCAGCCTTTATTTTTAAGATCAGCTTCCAACAATTTCCTATTACAATTTTACTCAATTAATTAATATTAATTATTTAAACTATTTCCCTTCAATTCACCCAGCTATCAGCTGAGACGGCTTGGGTTTATTTCTGTTTAGACCATTGTGTATCAACAAGTTGTGTCTCAAAAAAGTTTGTGTAAACTTACCTGTGGAATAAATTCATTCCTCACTGCAACTGATGCTGATGTTGGGGATGCACAAGGTTTTACATTGTCTCTGTGACACTTGGGATCCAGTCCCTGAAGTATTTGAAGTTTGCTGTTGTTCTTACGGAAGAAAAAGAATAAACAATTTAAATGTTCTTGATGTTATTGGAGTGGAATGACTTCTCTGTAAAACAATTTGCTCTGAACATTCAATGCATACTCTTAAGGGATGATTTTAGTATTTTAGAAAAGCTGACATCATTGCTATCCTGAAACCCAATAAACCATCAGAGGGTCCAAAGTGTTACCGACCCATCTCACTGTTCTACATTACATATAAACTCACGGAGTACATAAACCTGAATAGAATAGAGAGCACCACTGATCCCCAGCTCCCAAAAGAACAAGCTGGCTTTTGGGAAAATCTTACCACTATCCAAGTTACTTTGGTTACATCTAACAAAAAAAATGGATTTGAAATGAGGCAAAAAACAGGAGTGCCCTTTATTGACCTTACAGCCATCTATGATAATGTATGGCACCGAGGCCTCAAATATACACTTAACTCTGTGATATCTGACCACAAGCTCTACGTTTTCATCATGAACATGACCTCTGGTAGATCATTTAATCCAAGCAATCCCATCTTTATTCATCAGAACAGTTATATATGTCTAAGATTTAGGGACATGAAGAGTTTATTTGAACTTCAAAGGGACTTTTGGAGAAGCTGATGAGCACTGATGAAATGGGAAAAAAAATTGCTCTCACAAAGATTGAGAGTGATGTATAGAAATATGTTTGAAAAATGATTGTCAAAACTCCTAATCATCTACAAAACCAGAGGTAGCCTCTGTGTGGGGCACACAGCAGATTGGGCAGGGAAACCAGGGCAGGTGTTTGATACAAAGGAAGAGGTTTGAACTGGTACTCAAGGAGGGATCAGATTTAATTTGTGATACACCTGCAAAAAAACCCCCCAAAAATAAAAGCTGTTCTCCACTGTATAAAACTGTGCAGATGATGGAGATGCTGTCAGTATTGTTTCTGTGTGGACCTGAAGATTAGACTAAGTATGTGATGGATAAGGACAATTAAAATGAATGAAGAATGAAAAAATAAAGGAAATTGTCATTTCCAGCCAGCCTTATAAGGCTTTATGGAAGAACATAGTGAAAGTATTATATCTCTGGATTGGCTTTTCCAGAGAGGTTGGGGACCGAATATAATATGAAGACTGAACTTCCTTTCACCTTTAAAGGTGTTTTTACATTTCAGTTGTAGCCTAAATGTAGTTTTTAGTAGTATCGTAGGTCGGGGAAGTGTTTGGCTAAACTACAGAATATATCAGTCCTATTCTGTGGGCTATAGGGCCTGTGTGCTACCACTAAATGTCACCTGTATAATCAGGGTGAAAATTAGAAACCCAGTTTGGACCGGGCATCTCTAGTCCCTCCTTTTCTCACCAGCAGCAGCTTCAGAGGGAGTAGGAAGAGCTGTGGCTTAAGTCAGAAGTTCCCATGGAGGTCTGACCCAACCTTGTTGTTAAGATCTGAAAGTTCAAGTGTGTGCATGAGTTAAATCCAATGTAAACCCTCCAACTAGTGTAACCCTGGAGGGGGTGCTACCCACAGCCACGTCCAAACTGTTGGGATCCTGGGGTGCCAATAGGTCTCGGTCAACTCCCATTTCATCTATAAGCTGGGAGCCACCACTCAGTGGAGTGCTCTCCCGTGGTCCACCACACACTAAATGACTATTTACAATCATTTATTATTTACAATAGTAACTGAGAAATTATTAGATGCAATATCACATAGATAACAAACACAATATTTGCAATGAGCTCGATAATAATCTATACCAGCAAACAGAAGCAAATACTTATCATATAGCAAAAGCAATTATTTTATCAAATTTAGCACGCAGGCAACTTATAAGAGGTATATCCACCTAATCACCTAGATCCCCACAGAATCACTCTGCGTTGGACATGTACAGAGGAATATATTTCATACTCAGTAAAGATTCATCAATATTTTGGGAGCTCATTATCGCTCTACTTTATAAATTTCCCCCCTTTGTTTTTGTTTGTCTCTGTTTTGCCCTGTATTAAATGCTTCTCAGTATAGCCTGCAACAACCTACTTGCACATTTCTTTGTGTAATTGCACATGTAGAGAGAATGAACATCACTCTAGTGTAAATTTAGCATAATGACACATGCCTTTACTGAAATCCATATACTCTGACAGAGCACTGCTTACTACCTAGACTAAGAACAAAATACTATGGACAAAAAAAAGTCATATTTAAAGCGTGTCCCCAAAATATTCCCTAACAGAGATGCTCCCTCAAAATTTAGCCATTTCTCTGAGACAGCCTGGTTACTTAATTCATAAATGTCATTATGGATTGTGGAGGGAGTTGCGGGAGGATGGCCTCAGACTCCAGTTTCCACCTTTAGGTTAGGTTGGACCGCATCTCTCATGGTATTCTACAATCTACTGTCAGGTTTGGAGAAAGTACTTGAATCATAAATATCCTTTGCTGTGGTGAATTGTGAGAGAGGGTAGGATTTAAAGTAGCTCAGTGCAATGATGGATTTACACATCTTAAGTAGCGGACTTCGTGCCATGGAAGGTGGTTTAGTGTGACCACAATATCTTCCTAGGATCCCTCTATAATAAATGGACAGACTTTCATGGTGCTTAACAAGTTTTCAGGTTTGAGCGTCTCAGTAATTTACACAAAGAATGCATGGTAAGTGCCTCTAAAAGTAAAATTTAAAAGCCTGAGGAAGTCTAGAGTTAACCAGGGACTTATTTGAATTTCTGTCCCTCTCTGGAGTGTATAGGTAGAAATCATTGTGTTCATTAGGAAGCTCAGTTTACTAGCAAATCACAATGCCTAATTTCCCTTCAAAGGATAGATTCTCAGGGATTTCTGAAGGGAAATTCACAGAGGTCCTGATGCCCATGTTTCCTTATCCTCCTAGTGGTTAGTGGAAAGGGGAAAATCTGTTTTTCTGTGTCTTCTTAGATAGGATTTGAACCCACATCTCAAAAAAGTTATTAACAGCCAGGCTACAGAGTAGATCAGGGGACACTACCCTTGTCCCTTCTTGATGAAGCTGGCCACTAGTTAACCAACAATGCAAGAATCATGGGACCAGGAGGAAAGCACACATCTGTGTTTTACTGTTTTGAGCACTCCACAAGGATGGATGGAAGGAGATCTGGGTTCTGTTCTTTACTACCAGGGTTACTTATTTTCTTAACCAAGGAGTTGCCTACTGTGAGATGCAGATTTGTGGACCAACAATACAACCAATACCTCTGCAGTGCACTGGGCAGAGTAGACCTTGTCAGAGGAGAGTCCTGATCTCCAGTCCCTGATGTCAGAATTTGCTGTGTGGAACTAAAAAAAGTGCATGGGTACAGCTAGGAACCTTAACAGGACAATCCAGAAAGCCTGAACACTGATCTGGAAGCCACCTGGAACTACTGAGCGGGAAAGTCCAAGCTTATTAGTATGTTTGAAAATCTGCCTTTTCAATTGAGTACATGCCTAAGCCTGGGCTGCAGGAAGACACTTCCATTGTCTCAGGATTGAAAATCCATAGTGTCAATGTGCAGCTCAGAATCCAAAATTCATGGATTGAACTGAAAAGGAGAGAACAAAATGTAGGATCTGACACTTTTGTCCTCTCACCTTTAGAGCCCTCAGCAGAGAGAGGGTCATAGGGAGAGCTGATCACATACAGACTACTGAAGGTCTCCCTTCAAAGTTTGGGTGTCCTTATTACTAGCCAATAGAGTCAGTCCCCCCTTGGAAAATGTTTTTCTTACCCCATGACTTGCATTTTTGATTTCATTGTGGCATTGCTTCAACAGAAGCAGTAAGATTATCACCAAGTATCACCAAAGATACTGTCAGGGGAGACATAACTTCCCTAGTGATTTGTCCCAGTTTCTACTTCTTATAAGCTTCCTTTTTCTGATTGAGTTTACTAAAGAGTTACCTGCTAAGCCAAGCTTCACTCTTAGTAACTCTTCTTTAGAAAAGTATACAAGCCTTACTCAGAGTGCAGGAATAAACCCTCTTTGACCATGGGATGATGTTCCAAAAAGATGAATTTCTGGGAAGAGATGGGATCCAGCTCAGCAAGAGAGGGAAGAGTTTCTTTGCTGTGCTAACCTAACGGCTTTAAATTAGGTTCACCATGGGGCTTTAAATTAGGTTCACCAGGGGGTGGAGATGAAAGGACTGATCTAAGCGGGGAGGTGGGTGACCTGTAGGAAGAGCAAGAAGGAGGGAGCAACAGAGGAGGTGTTCTCATTATTCCTGAGAAATCAGGGCAATCAACTAGTTACCTTAGGTGCCTATAGTGTGCACAGCCTGGGAAGCAAGCAAGAAGAATTGGAAGTCCCTGCACAGTTATGGAACTATGATGTGATCAGAATAACAGAGCCATGGTGGGATAGATTACATGATTGGAGCACTGTCATACACGGGTATAAACTGTTCAAGAAGGGCAGGCAAGGGAGAAGAGGAGGAGGAGGAGTTGCATTGTATGTAAAAGAGCCATATGATTGCTCAGAGCTCCATTATGAAATTGGAGATAGGCCTGTTGAAAGTCTCCGGGTTTGGGTCAGAGGAGAGAGCAGCATGGGTGATGTCATGGTGGGGGGCTGATCTAGACTATAAGACCAGGAGGAAGTGATGGATGAGGTTTTCTCACAGCATCTAACAGAAGTTTCCCTATCATAGACCCTGGTTCTCATGCGGGACTTCAATCATCCTGATATCATTTTGGGGAGGAGGTGAGAAACCAACAGTGGTGAAAGAACAGGTTAGGGGACTATTTAGAAAGCTGGATGTGTGCTGGATGGGATACACCCAGGTATGCTGAGGGAATTGACTGATGTGATTGCAAAGCCTCTGATCATCATCTTTGAAAACTCACGGTGATCAGGAGAGGTCCCAGATGACACGAAAAGGGCAAACATCGTGCCAATATTTAAGAAAGGGGAGAAAGAGGATCCAGAGAACTACAGATGGGTCAGCCTAACCTGAATCCCTGGAAAAAAATCATGGAGCATAACCTCCAGAAAAACAGTTCTAAGCACTTGGAGGAGAATAATGTGAGTAGGAGCAGTCAGCAAGGATTCACCAGGGGCAATTCATGCTTGACCAACCTGATTGCCTTCTGTGATGAGATGACTGGTTCTGTGGATGCAGGGGAACCAGTAAATGTGGTATACCTTGAATTTAGGAAGGCTTTCAATATGGTCTCCCACAACATTCTCACAGACAAGCTAAGGAAGTATGGGCTGGATGAATGGACTGTAAGGTGGATAGAAAATTGGCAGAAGCATCGGGCTCAGAGACTAGTAATCA
The DNA here is from genome assembly GCF_000455745.1 of Alligator sinensis. Taxonomy (NCBI): domain Eukaryota; kingdom Metazoa; phylum Chordata; order Crocodylia; family Alligatoridae; genus Alligator; species Alligator sinensis. Next base: position 477,630 of record NW_005842556.1, on the reverse strand, counting down.
ATGGCTCAATGTCAAGTTGGTAGCTGGTATCAAGTATAATACCCCGGGGGTCAGTCCTGGGGCTGGTTTTGCTTAATGTATTCATCAACAACCTGGAAGATGGCATAGAGTGCACCCTCAGCAAGTTTGCAAATGATACCAAGCTGAGGGGAGTAGTAGATATGCTAGAGGGCGGGGCTAGGATTCAAAGTGACGTAGACAAATTGGAGGATTGGGGCAAAAGGAATCTCATGAGGTTCAACAAGAACAAGTGCAAAGTCCTGCACTTCAGACAGAACAATCCCATGTACCACTACAGGCTGGGGGCTGATGGGCTGGCAGCAGCTCTGCAGAAAAGGACCTGGAAGTCACAGTGGACAATAAGCTGAATATGAGCCAGTAGTGTGCTCTTGTTGCCAAGAAGGCTAACAGCATACTGGGTGGCATTGGTAGGTGTATTGCCAGTAGGTCAAGGGAAGTAATTACTCCCCGCTATTCAGCACTGGTAAGGCCACATCTGGAGCACAGTGTTCAGTTTTGGGGCCCTCACTACAAAAAAGGAGGTGGACAAATTGGAGAGAGTCCAGTGGAGGGAAACAAATGGTGAGGGGTTTGGGGGACATGCCTTTTTGAAGAAAGACTGGGGGCACTGGGTTTATTTAATCTAGAGAGGAGACCGAGAGGAGAATGAATAGTAGTCTTCAACTACCTGAAGGCGGGGTTTGAAAGAAGATGGAGCTAGGTTATTCTCAGTGGTGGAAGATGAAAGAACAAGGAGCAAGGGAAGTTTAGGTTAGATATTAGGAAGAATTTTCTCACTAGGAGGATAGTAAAACACTGGAACAGGTTACCCAGAGAGGTAGTGGAAGCTCCATCCTCAGGGGGGTTTCAAAACCCAGCTAGACAAAGTTTTGGCTGTGATGATATAGTTGGGGCTGGTACTGCTTTGAGGAGGGGTTGGACTAGATGATATCCTGAGGTCCCTTTAAACCAAACTTTCTATGATTCTATGAGAGCAGGGTGGAGGAAGCACAGAGGCACTCCTGGGACTGGAGGCACCAGTTCCAATGTCAGCAATAGCAGTGTGTGTCCCCCGCCCCCCCACCCCCTCCGAGGCCCCAGTCAAGCTGCTGGCTCGCTAGTGCAGGCCAGGGTACTGGGTTTGAGAAGCACCGGCTGACCACCTCCTCCTACACTCCATGCAGTAGCCCACCTGGGCACCTGCCCATGGACCTGTGCTGCATTGTACACCCCCAGCACCACACTCAATTCAGACAGTTCTCTAAAAAGCACTTTATTCCCCTCCACAGACACAGAACCCCTACCCCCTCCCACCTCAACAAAAGCCATTCCTCCCCACACCCCACAGAGCCCCTCCACCACCCACCCCACCCACCACCAGTAAAGCACCCTCTTCCCTGTACAGACTACTTACATTGCTACACTGCATGGAGTGTGTGCCCTCCCAGAGGTGGAAGGACCTGGTGTGGGGTACCCTCTGGCTGCACCCCTATGGGCATTCACATCCTGGCAAGGCTGGCAGGTGGGAGGCTCAGCTAGGGGTGATGGTGGACATTGCTCTGCCAGTGTGCCCCATATTCATCTCCTGCAGCCAGCAGACTGGGCCAATGGGGCACGCATGAGGCTCTGGCACTGCTGCAGGCAGATCCTGCTTTGTGGCTGCATGGACCCAAGATACGTGGCAGTCCTGGGCCCAGGTGGAAGGATAGGTGGCAGAGGACTTGGGATAGGGGCTGTGGCAGGGGCTCCTGGAAGATGGAGACACCACTGCACATCAGGCCAGGCCCATGCAGGGGTGGGGGGGTGGACTGTTGCTGGGTGATGGGCAGTGTCCAGGGGGCAAATGGAGTTAGTCAGGGCAGGGCAGCAGGTGGTGGCATGAAGGCAACCACCGGGGCCAGGATGGTGTCCACCACCTGGCAGTCCTCCTCTGTTACCTCCTCTGCCCTGGCCACCAGGACAGACTGCTGATCAAGGGCTTCCACATGTCTGTCTTCCTCATACCGGTCCCTCATCTCCTCAGGGGGGATATTCTTTGCACACCAGGCCTGCAAGTCCACCAGGGACTCCTTGGCCATGGTGACCAGGTAGTCCAGCAGCCAGGTCTGATCCTGGGTCCCACCAGAGCCACCACTTCTGCAGGGCCCCAGCCAAAGCTGGTGGTGACCCTGATGACTCATCTCAACTGACAACTGTTGCCTCTCCCCTGCCTGCAACTACAGCTCCTACAGAGCCAGGGAAAGGGGCTTGTTTGTGAGAGTGGAAAAATTCTGAGATAAGATGCTCTGTACCAGGGGGCTGTGTACTGGCCGGCCTCCGACTGGGGTGCGTGCATGCATGGGTACCTCTGGACCATGCTACGATGGCTGGGCAGGCCCAGGCCCAGGTGGCTGCTGACCAAGCCCCACATTACCACTTACTCTGCAGTGGGCGGTGGGCTGCCGGGTACTGCCTGCAGGCAGCTTGCCTTCTCCACCCCATTCCGAGGCTGGTACAGGCCTGGCTCCTGGATGCACCTGTTGCAGTGGCTCCAGAGCAACTCCTCCCACTTCCCCTCCTTTCTCTCCCTGCACACCAGCCTGTCTCCCGTTTTGCTGCCAACCCCACAGCACCCAGGGCTGAG
>NW_005842556.1:458720-473570 GCF_000455745.1 Alligator sinensis | reverse complement strand
CCACGCCGCCTGCCAGCTGTCAAAGAGATAGGTGCAGGGGGTTCTGGGTCCCTGCACCTCTATCTGCTGGCAGGCAAAACTCGTGACATGGTTGCTTGTGCAACTGCTGCCTCTCATCAGGCAGCAGGACTGAAGATCCCCCATCACTTGCCATCACAGACCTGTGGGTAATAATTGACTACAGTATGGACATAAGCTGGTAGTGCGAAGCTGTAGCCAGGAGGGCCAACAATAAGCTGGCATGCATCAATTGATGCATCTCCAGAAAAACCATTGCAAAGAAGTGATTCTGCTGCCCTACTTGGCGTTACTCAGCACTGTTGAGACCGGAGCTGGAGTACTGCATCCAATTCTGGGTTCTACACCTTAGCAACGATGTGGTAAGCTTGAGAGAGTCCAGAGAAGGGCTACACATATGATCAGAGACTTGCACAGCAAGCCATCTGAGGAAAGGCTGAGGGACCTGGCACTGTTCAGCCTGAAAAAGAGAAGGCTGAAAGGGGACTTGGTAGCAGCTTACCACTACATCAGAAACATACATCTAGGGCTCGGTGAACAACTGTTCACCAGGGCATCCTTGGGGAAACTAGGAGTAATAATGTTGAGCCTGAAGTGAGCCTGAAATGATCTTCCAGGAGTTTGTGACCATTACTCCTAGTTTTCCCCAAGGGTGCCCTGGTGAACAACCATGCTGAATTGGAGAAAAATCATCCAAATTGAATAGAAATATAATAAAGAAAATAACAAAGCCTCACACATAAGAAGGAACAAATACACAAATGCAAAATAAGGAGTGAATGGCTAGTATACGCTATTGATGAAAAAAAGAATCATGTTTTAGGATTTTAGAGAACTAAAAGTTGAACAGAAATATAATGTTATTACAAAAAAAAAAAGGCAAAAAGATATGTCAGCTTTTATAGAAATCATTAAACCTCAAGACAATTTACTTGCACAGTATGTCTTCCCTGACTCCACAAATTCCCCTAAATGCCTACATCTTCATATGCATAATTTGAAATAGCTTAAAAATAAAGATAGCATGTAGGGGGCATTGGTCAAAACAATACCCAGCTCGCTACTCATTTTTATAGGAGTTTGAGCAATACAATAAAATTCATATCCTCAAGGGTATTTCAGTGCTTGTTGATACTACATAGTATACATATTTATTAGCTTTTACTTTAATCAATATTTTATTTTCTAGTATTCATAACAGCTACATGCCTAAGTTATGTTGCAAAATAAACCCTCAGCATGATTTTACTTATGCTAAAATACTGCCCCATTGTATCACTCTGGCACCAGAAGGAAAATATACCAAATAAACATAATTAATGGATGGTTCTGGGCAAACATATCCTCTGCTGGGAACTGGTTGGGATGGAAAAAGTTTAGGTTTTCAGAGATTCTGATGTGCTCTATTCAAAACCCAATCAGAAAATGGCAGAATCTGGTAGGATTGATGTTGATAAATTATATGGAAAAAAAGATCTTTAAATGTCTGATTATGCCAGTAATATCCTCTTGATCATTTTTTTGTAAACAAGTAGACTATAAATTAAGTATAGTAATTAGCTTGCTCTTTGAAATGTCAGCAGTGCCCAGAGACTCATGAGTTAGCAGCATTTTCGTTGCCCTCCACCAGACTTTCTCCAGTTAGTCTATATCCTTTCGGTAGTGGGGGGGCACAAAACTGGACACAGGACTGCAAATGTGGCCTCACCTGTGCAGAATAGAGAGGAATAATCACTTCCCTCGATCTGTTGGCAACACTCCTGCTAATGCAGCCTAGTAATGTGTCAGCCTTCTTCACAACAAAGGCACATTGCTGACTCCGATTCAGTTTATTGTCCACTATAAACCCCAGGTCCTTTTTTGCAGAGTTGCTGCTTAGCCAATTGGTCCCCAGTCTGCAGGGTGTGGGGCCCAGGGCAAATCAGCCCATGCAGGGCCCTGCCCCCGCTCCAGTCCTGGATCCAAAGGAGCTGCCGCCACCGCCGATGGCAGCACCTATGGTAGAAGCGGGGGTGGGAGTAGCGAGTGGCTGGATGTGGCACCACCGCTCTGCCCAGCTCTGCCACTCTGCCCAGCTCCGTGCCACCACTGCTCACTCAGCTCTGCAAGGCCCCCCAGATTTCGAGGCACAGGGCAGCCACCATGATTCACTTCCTCACCCCCAAGGACAGCCCTGCCAGTCTGTAGTGGTGCATGGGGTTGTTTTGTCCTATGTACAGGACTTTGCACTTGTTCTTAATGCATCTCCTGAGATTTCTTTCAGTCCAACCCTCCAATTTGTCTAGGTGTCTCTGGGCATGTATACAAAAGATGCTTTACTGAACAGTAGATTAATTTACTGCACAGTAAAGTATCACTAGTGAACTGTGTGTTAAGCTACCATGCATTAAAACAGGCTAAGGAATGGTTATCTAGTACCTGAAAATTCAATACAGGTTCTAGGTTAACTGAGCATTAGCTAAAGCTCAGTTTTGCACATGTAGATACTGACCAAGTCAGCCAGACCACCAGGGGACCAGCCTCTGGCCAAGGGAAGAGTCCCTCCAACAACAGGGCAAGGGCAACTCCTTAGCAACCCTTGCCTGGCTTTGGCTCTGGCTTTGGCTCTGGCTCTGGCCTGCCCCATGGGCCCTGGTCCAGCTGCTGCCTGCCCCTGGTCACTGTGGGTTCCTGTAGTCAGCCTGTGTTGGCTGCAGCAGCTCTACCCAGCTGGAGCCTGACTCTCAGTGCTCTGCCAGCTGATCCCAGTCCATGGGCATTGTAAACCTATGCTTCAGGCAAGGTACAGCCATGAGCAGTCAGGGAGGCAGTTAAAGTCAATGCCCAGCAGGCTCAGTGGTTTTGTGTGATGGACCACAACCGATGGCCCAGGGTTGCCTGCAGGACCATGACCTGCATGCAGGAGCTGGAGAGAATCCTGGTTCCCAAGGACGTAGGTGACAGGCAACACATTTATTCCAGCATGGTGGCCTGCCAGTGCCCCAACTGCGGGTGAGCCCTAAGGAGGAGTCACCAGAGGAGAGACCCTCATGCCAGCAGCAGCAGCAACTAGCATGCTCCTCAACCATGGCCTTGTTGTACAGAATTGGGAACTGCACGTGTACATCCGCAGTGGGGAGGACAGGCCAAGGATGACCCCACCCATGGCAAGTTCCAGCTCCTCACTGGCGGGGGCACTGCCCATGCAACCAGGAGCTGGGCCTCCTCACATTGGCACCCTGCAAGCAGGTGGACCACCTTTCTGCCACCAGGCTTAGAATCCAACCACCAGGACTTCTTGCCACGCTCAGCTGGTAAGACCTGCACAGAAAGGAGGCATTGGGGGTGGGTGCATAGTGGCCACCTGTCCCCACACCACCTCACCCACCAGCCCTTGGGCTTCACACCTGGGGCCAGAGGCCTTGGGTGCGGGGAGCCACTCCCAACCCCTCCCTGCCCCTCCCCTCCTCATCCTGTCTGGCCAGCTCCCTCCTGCACCCCAGACTCTCCCCCCCCACCCTCCCCTGCCCTGCACAGAACACAGGGAGGCAGGAGGAAGTACAGAACTTTATTGAGCATCCAGTGCTGTCCAAGATGGGCAATCGGGGCCTATCACATGAAGAGAAACTCATTGATGGCAACATTGATATCCTCGGTCACAGAGTCACGGACCCATAACATAGGCAGAGGTACCCATCCATGTGCATTGTGGGGAAGTGCGAGCTTGCCTGGCACAACAATGAATCTCAGGGCCCCATATTTTGGGCGCTGCACTTCAAGAGGGATGTGGATAACCTGGAGAGGGTCCATAGAAGGGCCACTCGTATGGTTAAGGGCTTGCAGGCCAAGGCCTATGAGGAGAGACTAGGGCACCTGGACCTCTTCAGCCGCCACAAGAGAAGGTTGAGAGGCGACCTTGTGGCTGCCTATAAGATCATCATGGGGATGCAGAAGGGAATTGGTGATGCTTTACTCACCAAGGCGCCCCTGGGGGTTACAAGAAATAATGGCCACAAGCTAGCAGAGAGCAGATTTAGACTGGACATAAGGAAGAACTTCTTCACAGTTAGAGTGGCCAAAGTCTGGAATGGGCTCCCAAGGGAGGTGGTGCTCTCCCCTACCTTGGGGGTCTTCAAGAGGAGGTTAGGTAGGCATCTAGCTGGGGTCATCTAGACCCAGCACCCTTTCCTGCCTATGCAGGGGGTCGGACTCGATGATCTATTGAGGTCTATTCCAATCCTAACATCTATGAATCTATGAATCTATGTCAGGTTCTCAGCTGTGCTCAGTGCATCATGAAGATTAGTAGCATCTGGGCGTAGAGGGTCGGGCACCCCTCAATGTGCTCAAACAGTTCACTGCTGTGTGCCTGGGAGACTCACAGAAGGGGCATGCTTGAGGCATAGGCCACATGTGGGGTATTCCCAATGTGAGCCGCCTCTTTCGAGAGGCCGAGCAGGGAGAAGATGGGGATGTCACCAGCTCCATACGCCAGCCAGGTGGAAGCCCCAAGCCCCCAAAGCCTGATTGGATCAGGCCTGACACCATGTGAGCAATCTGCCTGGCTGCAGCAGCAGTGAGGGATTTGGGCCAGAGAAGCCATGACAGCTGAGGCCAGAAGCCAGCCCTGGCCCAGCCTAGGGAAGGGATTGGGAAGGCAGGCTACCTGTGCCAAAAGACAAGTAGGCCACCTGCCCCCATGGAGGAAGTAGAGATGGAGGACTCAGTCGGTGGCTGCCTATAGCAAGGGCTGCCTGGCCAACCCATCATGGTCCCTGGGAACTTGTACATGTACAACCCCCAGTCTGAGGCTGGATGGTGCATAGCTCCTTGGTATAAAGCGTGTTATCTCTAAAATGTTGCAAACTCTCGCAAAGAGCCTCTCTGTCCTTACTCTGCAGGTCTAGCAACTGCTTGTGGGGGAGAGGCACCAACTGCCCCTTGGGATTTGGTGTCATGGCAGTGCCCCTGATGCCTGGTGCCCTCCACATGCACCACCTCTGACAGTGTCAGATGCAGGATTGGACCCTGCTGCTGGACCAGCTGGTCACTATAGCAGAGGAGCACCTGGTGAACTCACAGGCTTGGTGCTCTGAGGATATCCTGCATGATTGGGAGAGGGTTGTGTGTGATCAGAAGTGGGCCACCTGAGAGCAGGAGAGGGACCACGAGGAGTGGGCCTACGGCGCCAGACTCCTGTACCTCAAGGAGAGGCACATTGCCCTCCTTGAGAGAATGGTGGACACCCAGGAGAGGCAGGTCTCTGTGGTGGTTTGGGCAATGGGGCCATGGAGGAGGAACTCCAAGTATTTGACAGCATCCTAGCCCTGGCAGCATCCTTCATGCTAGTGGCCACCCAGCCACCAGCCTAAGCCCAGCTTGCCACCTGGCAACTGCCCACCACCCAGCCACCAGCTCCAGCCCTGGCTCTGGCCCTAGCCCAGTGGTCCTGGTAGAAGATCCAGTGGTAACTGCAATGGCCAGGGCACCCTGTCTCTGCTCCTGAGCTGAGTCCTCCAGCAGCCAGGCCACCTATCTGGGCTCCTGCCCACTGTTCCCCTGTCTGCGATGTGGACCCTGAATGGGAGATGGTCTCTGCTGGGCCCAGCCACGTGGAGGAGAAGGGATATCAGGTTGAACAGCACCTGCCCTCATGCATGGCTGAGCCCCCAAGTCACTGGCTTTGCCATGGTGTCTGCACCCGTGGTTCTGCTGCCACAGGCTAGGATGCTTCACACTTCCTTCCAGGCTCCATGCCATAGGCACCACTAGCCTATCATACCACCTTATACTACATTAACCACATGCTTGTAAATAGCTGCACATGGAAGAGGGTGGTTTATTGTTGGTGATCACTGGTGGTCCCTCAAGCAGGTTTGGGGACCCACGCTGCCTCATGAAGCCACAGAGGTCCCATTTGCTTCTGGATTCTTACCATCCCTGTGCACCAATCCGTGCACCGAGGGCTCCTGCCTCATGCAGGAATGAGGACCCGACCTGCCTCACGCAGCCGCTGAGGTCCTATCTGCTCTCCAAACCCTCTGTGCACCACCATGTGCACCTATGCCGTAGCTCTTGCCATGGTAGGGCTGGGATGCAGCAGCCTGCTGCTTCCTGCTTGTTGAAAGTATCAGGGCACTTCTGAGGCAACTTCTCTGCCCCGCTAGTTATCTCTTCCAGCTCTTCTGCATCCTGTCTTCATCATCCCCCGTTGAAGCTGCCTGTGTGCTCAGCACACATTGGTGAGCACGTGGGCTTTTATTCGTTCTGGAGGCTCTGCCCCCAGTTTGGGAAGGAGGAATGGGAAAGCCTGAGGGTTAGTTCCCCCTAAGGTCCTCTTTTTTCAGCTCACCCCTAGGGCAGGGCAGGGCAAGCCTGTCTCCTACCTTCTTCTGATTGGCTGAGAGGAGGAATGTTCCCACCAACTGGCTGGAGCCATCTGGCTCAAATCAACACGCTGGGTTGTCACTGGCAAGCCTGCCACAAGTGTGTTTAATCTCAGATAATCACGGCACTGTAAGATGGTTTATGGTGGTGTAAACAAGTTTATTGAGGCCTAATAGCATCACACATGTAGACAGTGATGCTTTTCTCTACAAATAATTAATGTACTCAACAGTTTAGTGAATGTATATATGTGGCCACTGGGAATATAAGCATAGTTATGCACAGACTAACCAATTGCCTGTCATGAATGACACAGGCTTTCATAGAATGTTTAATTGCCCTCCCGCTTCAGGGCCAGCCATGTGAACAATCCCTCTGCTGCTAGAGCCTCTCTCCCCCCGGCCTGCCTCCACCTCCTCCCTGACTTCCCTGCCTGAGGTTGTGGTGGCTCTGGCTTCCTCCCCATCCCCACCCACCACCGCCTCCTCCCCTACCTCCCTACCTGAGGTGGAGGTGGCAGCAGCAGCAGCAGCAGCTTCCCCCCAGGCCTGCCTCCACCTCCTCCCCCACCATCCTCCCTGAGGCGGCCGCAGCGGAAGCTCTGGCTCCTTCCTCCCCACCTGGATCTGCGCACTGGGTTTCAGCAGGCTGCAGCCTTCTGAAACGCCACGCACAGATCAAGGGCCCACGCCTCTTGGAAAGAGCTGGCAAAATGATCAGAGAGCTAGGGGAAGTGATTAGAGAGCTGGGGAATCTAACAGGGAGCTAGATGTTCTCAATATCAGAGAGCAGTCCTTTCCCCCTCCCCATCTTTAGTTTCTATTTAGTTGCAGCAAGCCCAGCTTCGAACTTCAAAATGTTTTGAAACTTTTGAACTGTTTTGTGTGCCCTCATTTTGTTTCAAAGCTGTTTTGAAGCCTTTTGTTTCATTTCAATTTTGCTGTTTCGAGCTCAAAATGTGTTGAAACGGCTTCAAAACAAAGCATCTGTCAACATTTTGCACAGTCCTACAGGACAGGGTACAGAGAGTGATCCAGTCCTGTTGCTAATCAGTGCCAAGCTTCTGGGGGCTGCCAAGAACTGAGAAACACCAGGACTTGATTCTATGCTGATGTGGCTGACCTTGACAAATTTGCTCCCAGTCAGCATCTGCATGAGTGCTATAATGTAGTGTGTGTATTTACAGTTTCTAGCAATTTATTGCATAGTAGCTGCTGTGCATGGTTACATGGTTATTCTTTACTGCACAATAGATTAGTCTACTGTGCACTGAAGTGTCTTGTGTAGCTGGGCCCAGCTTAGAGTAGTTGAATACACTGCTTTTTTTCTGTCAGAAAATGGCAAAGTGAGTCTATATCAAAGCATGCTTTTCATTGATCAAGTGTCCATAGGTTCCCCTGACTCTCCTAATACCAAGGAAAGTTCCCATTGGGTGTTCATATTGGGGGTGGCATATTTTTTATGGGAGGGATTTTCATGTTATGTGATGTGACGTGATATGATGATATGATGTGATGTGATGTGATATGTAACGCATGGACCTGACCACCTGCTTGTATTTTGGCAGCATTTATGCTGTCACTGCTGACTGTGCCACCACCACCAATGGCCACTATGAATCTGAATGGTTGTCACCTGGTGGATCTTACTGACCTAGCATTGCTAATTCATAAGTGCATTTGAGAAGAAAAGGTAAAGCTGGTGCGTTCTGTTGGCCACAACAATTATTTCCATTTGCATCATGAGCAAGGAAATAATACTTGTGGGAGAGAAACACATGTGTGTGCCTGCTGCCAAGCAATGGGTGGTTTGTAGCTACATTTGGCTCCTAATTCACAGAAGCATTTGCCAACATGAAGATGTTTTGCCTGCAGGACAGGACATTGTAGCCTAGCAGATTTAGGAGTGACTCCAAACTATAGAGTGGCATTTCTGGGCCAGGGGGATGAGCAGGGACTGGGGGGAGTGGATCATCATGACCACCTAGGATGAGAAGCAGTAGCATTTGAACTTCCAGGTGTCCAGGTATGCCTTCATGGAGATCTTCCTGAACTTCCCCACACATATGATACTGGGCATTAGTGATGTGGGCAGCCTAATCCTTGGAGAAGTGTGTTGCCATTATTATATGGAAGCTCCTGACTTTAGGTGTCCTCTATTGCAAGTGTCATGGTAAACACATGCAGCAAACTTTAGGTCAGGTCAGCAGAAGCTTGGTTTATTAGAGAATGCATTCTGGACAGACTCATACACAATTGGAGATTTGTGAAGAGGTTTGACCTCATAGAACAGGTGAGGTGAGTTCATATAGAAAATATGACATCATAAGCATAGCTATGATATAACTAATCAGCATTTGCCATGACTTTGTTAGTAAAGTGCATGTCTTATTTTATGATTATGTTAGCAAAAAATGTACTCTCTCTTGTCTAACTTGTAACTTAGGGTTCACTTCTCATTTTGGGCTGACTCAGCAGGCTGGTTTGTGGTTACTTTTGTGCTAGGCTTTTGTTTTTTACTAGACCTGGGCAGGATGGTCCCAGTCTTGTGTTAGTCTTGCGGTTCTGGGTCATGCCCTTTTGACTTCCTCATAGCCAAGCTGGGTATATGTTTCTTTTATTTATTCTTACATATAATGGAGATTCAACTCTATTTTTCCCTTCTTCCTCAATCCCCGCTTTGAGACTTAACAGTCTCACACTTCTATCTTCATTAACTTTTGTAACTCATTATCTATATCTCTTTGGTAGCTGTTGATGCAATTACAAGTTTGTGATACCATTATTTTAGTTTCTTTTGAGATATTAGAAATGCTTTGCTTAGTTTTTCGGAAGTTCATGCGGACAGAAAACAAGATTAGTTGTATAGATATATATATACTTAAGCCTAAAACTAAAATCAGGCACAAGACAGACATTATTTTCCCTTGGGGAGGATTCAAAGGCTTACTCGGGAAACTGAACCAGTCGGCTGAGGTATCTTTTGGAACAAAGGTTACTTTAGCAGCTTTAGCTGCATGTACCAGGGCATCATTAACATAACCTTTGACTAGGTCGAAGGAGCTATTAGCATATGTGCAACATTCTTCACCAATTACAGCACAAGCACCCCCTTCTGAGGCTAGCACATAGTCTAGAGCTACTCTGTTTTGTATAACTATTTGTCGGAGTCTTTCTTGATCTTCAGCTAAAGTTTTTATTGCTGTTCCTAGGCTATTTATAGCCTTTTCAGTTTCTATGGCTTCAATTTCAACTACTTCTTGAAGTTGCATAATATATCTCCCTACACAAGCCGCAGACAGTGGAAGAAAAGAACACTGTACCCGCCTCCGCTCTACCAGGTGTTCCCGCGCTGCCTTTGCCCGGGCCCAAGGTTTCGTGCGCCCTGGCTTTTTGAGTGCACCCCAGAGATTACCCCTGCTGGTATCAGGGGGACCCCTGAACTCTCCTGCCACGACTTTGATGGTACCTTAAGTGGGGGGTCCTCCCTTGGGGTATCCACCAGTGTCGGTGCATTCCTCGGCGGGTAACCTCGGGGCTCCGTCCTCCCCTACACCCCGGCCACTCGCCAACTTAGGCTCTTCCTCCTATGGCCTCAACGTCGCTCCTGGCTTGCCACCCTCTCGCCTCAATGTGCCGGCCATCAACAACGGTCTTCGGGCTAGGTGTACTGCCTATAGGGACGCCAGCCCGGTCCCTCAGGCCTGGTACCTGCGTTCCTGTGGGGGTCCGCGAGGTCGCCGTATCTACCGCCGGCTCTCCTCTGTATGGGGCACCCGGTTACCTCACCGATGCCCCCTTTCTCGATGCAGCTGGCCTCTCCGCCGCTCCTGCCGCTCACGCTGCAGCTGCCTTCGCTATCAGCTCTGCGGTCTGGGATCCAACTAGCTCCTCCCCCAGCTCTCTTGCTGGTGCAGCAGCTGCTTCCTTCCCCAGCTAGGCTGCCTGGGACCCTCTCTGCCCTTTCTCTGGCTCTATCGCTGGCGTTGCTGCTGGCTCCTTTCCCGGCTACGCTGAATAGGGTCTTGCCAGCTCCTCCTCCGGTCCTGCTACCGGCTCTGCCGCCGGTTTCCCCACCGGCTAAGCTGATAATCACAGTGCTGGCTTCTCCACCAGCACAGCTGCCAGTTGCTCCGCTCCATCTCTCGAAGCCGGGTCTGGCTCCGCCTCCTTCCTTCCCGCACTCCGCGGGTGGCGGCTGACTCCCTGCTCGCTGAGGCTTCTCGCTGAGGCTTCTCAGCCACCCCGTTGCCTTGGCAGGGCTGCCTTTTGTTCCTCCCGGAAGGCGTCCCCCGCCCCCGCTGCTTTGCCGCAGCCGGATAAATGCCCGGCTGACAACCCGCGCCGGCGTTCTCGGTGTGTGGGCCTCCCTCGGCTCTTCTGGCCCTGCAGGAGGTAAACGTGACCCTTTGCTGCCCCAGGGGCCTTCCGGCGTCCCAGCTCCCCTGGGACACAACCCCCCCTCAAGATGCCTTGGGACGCTCCTATTTTACCTTTCCGAGTTATACCGGATGAGTTGTCCGCCTTGTCCGTCTGGGGTTCCATTTGCTCGCTCGAGTTCTTGCTGTTGCACCTAGACAGGAAATCTGCCACGGTGTTTGATTTTCCTGGCCTGAACATGATCTGGAATTTGTAAGGCTGTAGGGTCAATGCCCATCGGGTGATCTGGGCATTATCGGTCCTAGCAGTGCTTAGCCATTGGAGAGGGGCATGGTCCGTCACTAGCTTAAACTCCCGGCCCAATTAAATAATGCCGAAAATTGTCCACGGCCCATTGAATGGCCAAACACTCCTGCTCTATTGTGGCGTACCTCCTCTCTGCTGACGACAGCTTGCGGCTGGCATATGCTATTGGCCTCTCGATCCCTTCCTCCTCCTGCATGAGAACGGCCCCCACTGCCGTTTTAGATGCGTCTGTCTGTAAAATGAGAGTATTCCCAAAGTTAGGAGTGTGCATTATTATGTCCTCGCAGAGGGCCCGTTTTAACTTCCCAAAACATTGCTCCATCTGTTCCGTCCACTTTACCGCCCCGTTCCTCCTCCCCTTCAATGCCTCTGTCAAGGGGGCTGTCAGTTCCGAAAAGTAGGGCACGAATCTCCGGTAATAGTTGGTCAGCCCTAGTAATGACCAGAGCCGACGACAATTTTGGGGGGCTGGGAAATTCCGCACCGTCTCCACTTTGTCGGCCAGGGGTCTGATAGTGCCCCTGCCCACCAGGAATCCTAAATACTTAGTCTCCCTTTTTGCTAAGGCGCATTTCTGCGGGTTTGCTGTGAGACTGGCCTGCCTTAGCTCTGACAATACAGCCCGGAGGGCCTGCTTATGGTGTGTCCAGGTCGGCGAGTATATAATAATATTGTCGATGTAGGCTGCCGCGTACAGTGCATGGGGGGCCAGCAGTCGATCCATTAACCGCTGGAAAGTTGCGGCTGCCCCATGTAGCCCGAAGGACATTCTTAAGAATTCATAGAGACCCCAGGGCGTGCCGAAGGCCGTCTTTGGCCGATCTGCTGGGGCCACTGGGATTTGCCAGTATCCCTTGGCCAGATCCAGCATCGATATATACTGGGCTTCTCTGATTCTTTCTATTAACTCATCTACCTGGGGCATGGGGAACGCGTCAAAGACTGCCAGTGCGTTCAATCTTCTGTAATCCATGCATAGCCTCAGCGACCCATCTGGCTTTCGTACGGGGACCAGCGGGCTTCTTTAAGGGCTTCGGGATGGTCTTACCACTCCCAGCCACAACATGGAGTTCACCTCCTCATGCACGGCATCTAGCAAGTGGTGTGGAATGGGCCTCCAGTTCTCCCTTACTATAACCCCCGGTGATGTTAGTGGTATGAGTCGTGCCCCGGACCCATCCCGGCTCTTTACAGAACATCTTGGAATTCGTGAATTAACTTCTGTGTCTCCTGTTTCTGTGGTTCGGACAAGTCTTCCCCCACTCCGATTAGTTGCTCTATCTCGCTAGACAGTGCCACATCTTGTCTGGTCCCTTGGGGCCCCAAATCCTCTTCCTCATTTTCTACAAAGGTCACCCAGCCCGCCAGTTCCTTCCACTCCCACAGCAGATTCACGTGGAAGATTTGCTTCTCTTGGAGATGGCCCGGCCGGTTTACTTCATAGTCTATGGGCCCAACCCGTCGAAGAATCTTGAAGGGGCCTTGCCATTGTGTAAGAAACAAGCTCGTGGATGTGGGTAGTAGCACCAGCACTTGCTGCCCTGGTTTGAAGGCCCGTTCCTTAGCATCGCCGTCGTATCTCTCCTTCTGCCGAGCCTGGGCATCTCTCAAATTCTCGTGAGCTATGTTCTGGGCCATTCGTATCCTTTGTTGGAATGCCTGGCAATACCCCGCCGGGTCCTGTAGCACTCCGTTGTCCTGCTCCCATTCCTCTCGGAGGACCTGCAGCCATCCTCGGGGGCGGTGTCCGAGAACCAGCTCAAACGGGGAAAATCTCATGGAGTCCTGAGGGGTATCTCTAAGAGTGAATAGGACCAACGGCAAAAGTAAATCCCACTTCCGAGGGTCTCCCTGGATGCACCGCTTCAACACCCTTTTGATGGTGCCATTTAGGCGTTCCACCAGCCCATTGGTTTGGGGGTGGTACACCGAGGTACGTATCTGCCGTATCTGCAGGGTTCGACACACCACCTTCATGACGCCGGACATGAAATTTCTGCCCTGATCGGTCAAGATCTCTTTTGGGACTCCCATTCTTGAGACCCATTTTATCAATTCTTCCACCACCCGGGGAGCTGTGGCTGTTTGCAATGGGACGGCCTCCGAATAACGCATAGCATAGTCTACCATAACTAAAATATACTGGTGGCCTGAGCTGCTACGGGGTAAAGCTCTCACGATGTCTAGGGCCACCCTTGCAAAGGGGGTATCTATGATCGGCATTGGTTGTAATGGGGCCCTGGCAGGGCGCTCGGTCCGAGTCTTCTGGCACACTGGGCAGGCTGCACATCGTCGGGCCACCTCTTCTCCCATCCCGGGCCAAAAGAACCACCGGCCTACCTTTGCCAGGGTTTTATTTTGCCCTAAATGGCCCCCCCACCGGGCTTGCATGAGCCAATTGCCAGACCGCCTGGTGGAACTGGCTAGGGACCACCAGCTGTGCCTCTACTGGACCCTCCCACCTGGGCCCTGGTACGCGGTAGAGGAGGTGGTTCCTTACCTCAAAATGGGGTTGCTCTTCTATTGGCAATGCAGCCTCACCCCTGGCCTCATGGATTTGTCTCCAAAGGGTTTTGAGCTCCGGGTCCTCGCTCTGCACCTCCCGAAACTGTCTGCTGCTAGCAATATTGCCTAGGTTGAGGCTTATGGGTTCCTCAGTGTCGGCAGGATCTTCCTCTACCTCTCCTAACCATCCTTCACTAGCTCCCATCTTCTTAAGAGCTAGCTCCACATCCCTCACTCGCTCCAGCACATCGCAGAGGGGTGTCCAATCCCGGCCTAGCAGCATCTCGCACGCCAGTTTACGCACCACCCCTACCAGGAGTTCCCCCTGGTGTTCCATGACGCACAGCTGGATCCATTGCCGTCCCACATGTTCAATTTCGCCATGGAGGCAGGCCACTCTTACCGGTGGGACCCTCCTTCCGGCTTGCCGGCGGACCATATCAGCCCTCACCATGGATTGTGGGCACCCTGAGTTGAGAGTGGCCCGCATGGGGCGGCCGTCCACCCAGGCCTTAACGGTCGGGCGGCTCCATATTGCATTCCCTTCACAGCTGGCATAGCTGCAATCCGTAGGTTCGCCCACCTCCGGGCTGCGGCGCCGGTCAGGGAAACCTCGGGGTTTGTTGGCTGGAATCCACCGCACAGCGGGCTGCGTAGGGCATTCTCGCGAGAGGTGCCCACTCTGCCCGCAGCGGAAACATACTGTATCCCTGCCAGCCCTCCGGATAGAGGCCTGCCACCGTTCCGCTTCCTTCGGCAGCACCGACGCTGGCCCCGGGCTTCTCCTTTCCCTCGGATAACTTGCCTCCGCCGCTGCGAAAGCTTCTGCCAGCTTTAACGCCTCTTCACAATTCCGGGGGGAGTGTTGCCGCACCCAGCTCTGCGTTCTCTCCTCCAGGTCATTCTGGAATTGCTCCAGGATGACCTGATCTGCCAGGTCCTCGTGATCAGACCCCACCGGGTTCATCCATTTGTTGAGAAGGTCCCACAGCAGCTGTAATAGTACCCAGGGCAGTCTCTTCTCGGGTCCTTTCCTGGCCCGGAACAGGCGTTGATAATGGTCGGGACTGATCTCCAGCTGATAAAGTATTGCTTGCTTCACCTGTTCGTAGTCTCAGGCCTCCTCTCTCAGGATGGCCTGATAGGCCGCCTGTGCCACCCCAACTACCAGGGCCCCCAACTGGCTGGCCCAGGAATCCTGGGGAAGGTCAGTCATCAAGGCCTGACTCTCGAAGGCCTCAATGTACACTTCAGGGTCATTGTCCTTCATCATTTG
>NW_005842556.1:457970-458670 GCF_000455745.1 Alligator sinensis | reverse complement strand
ATCTGCTGCTGGGAGTCGACAATCTGAGTGAAGGCCAGCAGGTTCTGTCCCAGGATGTCAACCACTGTCATAGGCACGGGTTGGGTGTTGGCATAGGCCACCATGTCTGGGTCTTCCATATTCCCGGCCAATGCACCACTTTGTACCCGCCTCTGCTCTACCAGGTGTTCCCGTGCCGCCTTTGCCCGGGCCCAAGGTTTTGCGCGCCCTGGCTTCGTGAGTGCACCCCAGAGATTACCCCTGCTGGTACAGGGGGACACCTGAACTCTTCTGCCATGACTTTGATGGTACCTTAAGTGGGGGGTCCTCGCTTGGGGTATCCACCGGCGTAGGCGCGTTCCTCGGCGGGTAACCTCGGGGCTCCGTCCTCCCCTACACCCCAGTCACTCACCACCTTAGGCTCTTCCTCCTATGGCCTCAACGTCGCTCCTGGCTTGCCACCCTCTCACCTCAATACGCCGGCCGTCAACAATGGTCTTCGGGCTGGGCATACTGCCTATAGGGATGCCAGCCCGGTCCCTCCGGCCTGGTACCTGCATTCCTCTGAGGGTCCGCGAGGTCGCCGTATCTCCCGCCGGCTCTCCTCTGTATGGGGCACCCGGTTACCTCACCGATGCCCTCTTTCTCGATGCAGCTGGCCTCTCTGCCGCTCCTGCCGCTCACACTGCAGCTGCCTTTGCTATCAGCTCTGCGGCCTGGG
>NW_005842556.1:440981-457740 GCF_000455745.1 Alligator sinensis | reverse complement strand
CCCCCCCGGCGCTCCTGCCAGCTGCTCCGCTCCATCTCTCGGAGCCGGGTCTGGCTCCGCCTCTTTCCTTCCCGCACTTTGCAGTGGCGGCTGACTCCCCGCTCGCTGAGGCTTCTCGCTCCAGCTTTCTCCGCTCAGCCACCCCATTGCCTCTGCGGGGCCGCCTTTTGTTCCTCCCGGAAGGCGTCCCCCGCCCCCGCTGCTTTGCCGCAGCCGGATAAATGCCCGGCTGACAACCCGCGCCGGCGTTCTCGGCGCATGGGCCTCCCTCGGCTCTTCCGGCCCTGCAGGAGGTAAGCGGGACCCTTTGCTGCCCCAGGGGCCTTCCGGCATCCCAGCTCCCCTGGGACAAACACCCAATCAGTGTTTTTACAGCTAAGGGATTTCTATAAGCTTCCAGGGTAGCATGAGCATTTTGAAGTTGATCCTGTGGATCAGGACTTTCTCTTTTATTTCTGAGACGACCATGGGGTAGGGACTTTCTTGCTCTTACTGTTGGAGTTAACCAGGATAAATAGCAAGAGCCAAACCAATTCTTTGGCAACAAATGGTAAGCTTTTGTGCCGCATACCTAATAGGTTTCCTTTAAGCCTCTCCATGGAGTATTAGCTGTATGTTTATCAAACCCCCAGCTCACATATTTTATAAACCAACCGCTGAAGGGGCTAGGACGGCCCAACATATCGGTCTCATGGGAGGTGCTATTTCGAAAGCAGTGTCTTTCCGGTAGGGAGCAATCCTACAGGATGGCATTGGGTAAGCGGATTTTGGTACAGTTAAGTGAATATCTAGGGTGTGTTTTATTGTACAAGGAATACTAATTTATGAAACTCATACACCGTGTTCTGTTATGTGTGTGATTGTTCATTCAAATACCATCGGAGTGGAATAATGTTTACAACTGCGAACTCCTACTGAATAATTCTGAACCTGGGATTGGTTTTGGACCTAACAAAAATAACCTTGTTCTGGAATTACTTTAAGGTACTCTCCATCATTCCAGGTTTTGTTGTTGAGACTTCCAGGATGTGCAGTTAGGTTCATGAAAGTTAAGGGCCGCGGTATCATTAAAAATCCTTTATCATGGGCGCTGGGGGTGAGTCTACAAATCCAGCAGTCAGAAGCATTTAAGGCCATAGCTACTCTTTGTAGGAAGTGCAAATAACCATTAGAATAAACTGGCAATGGCATGGCTAATAATAATATGAACAGTCTTATTATACAAAACATGTTGGCAGGTATTGTTTGGCTTGCCTCTGCAGGCAATTCTTCAGGTTTTTGTTGTCTATTTGTTCACTTTGACGCTAATAGTATTGATTCGGTCTTAAAGACAGAAAGGAAAAAATATTTCAACCACGAATAATACCCACACCAGTAGGACAAATCTTACTACTAACCACACCCAAGAGGGCAACTAAAGTTTCTTTTCATTTTTTGAGCTTAGGTTGCCTAGAGGGCTGATATCTTCGGCTCTGGGTCTGGGTTGAGGTGGGGATCTTCTAAATGGAAACATTTACGTCTTCTGAGGACGCAGATGATACTTTGGCTCTCCAACTGATGGAGTCAGTTGGATCAGGGTGCTAGGTTTATCAGTGAGATCACTATCACTTGCGCCTTGATGCTCCTCACTTGCTTGAGTGAGGTTCTGAGGGTTTTTGTTCTTGGCTTCAGGGAAAGGTTCCAATCTTGGTTGGAATACAGCTGCCTTGGGGTCTAATGGTGGTAATACCTTCTTGCAGTGTGAGGCGTGAGTCCACGTCTGATGACCTTGGCAACGAACAGCAGTGTTAGTGGTCAGAAGCACTTGAAAGGGCCCTTTTCATCTGGGTTGGAGTGCGTTTTTCTGTTGATGAACCTTTATGTAGACCCAATCTCCTGGCTCAAGGCTGTGACAAGGAACATCCGGTGGTTGAGGTAAAGCTTATTGGACTTGTGAATGAACAGACCTAGCGCACTTCATTAATGCTTTGCAATAATTTAGCACAGTTTCATCAGTTAATTGTAGGTCTGCTTGGTGAGGGGCTACAGGTGGTGTAGTCAGCATTCTTATGGGTCGTGCCATGAGTATTTCATAAGGGGTTAATCTATGTTTTCTGTTGACAGTGTTTCTAATGTGCATAAGAGCAATGGTTAGTGCATCAGGCCATTTGAGACTTGTTTCAGCACAGATCTTTGAAATGCGTGTTTTCAAATCTGAGTTTTTATGTTCTACAGCACCACTTGACTGTGGATGATAACTGCAGTGTAGATGTTGTTGTATGTTGAGTGTTTTGCAGATGTTTTTTACTATCTGTCTTGTGAAATGGGTGCCTCTGTCGCTATCTATTGTAAGGGGCAATCCGAACCTAGGGATGAATTCTTTGAGCAATTTTTTTGCTACAGTAATAGGATCAGCATGTACACATGGGTAGGCTTCTACCCAACCAGAGAACATATTAATAATAACAAGAATGTATTCATAAGAACAACACTTAGGTAGATGCATGAAATCAATTTGCAAGTTTATAAACGGTCCCCATGGAGGGGGATGGGGTGCAGGTGTCGTTTTTACTCGTTGCCCAATGTTGTGAGCTAAACAGATGGGACAGGAGCTGCAGTACTGTTGTGCCATGGGAGGAAAATTTGGGGCAAACCAATTCTTTTGTACTGCAGCAATCATGCCTCGCTTGCTGGTATGGGCTTCTGAATGAGTCAGACGAGCAAGGTATGGCAAAAGCTCTCTAAGTGCTACCAGGTGGTCGTCTGCGGAGCGCCATAGAGAATCAGGGTGCAGTGAATACCTTGTACTCAACTAGTCGTGTTTTTCTTTTTTTGTGGCCTGATCTTGAAGAAAGGCTAGGTTTGAGAGGTTAGCCAGAGGAGACTGGTCTGCTGAAAAATAAACAAAAACAGAGTTAGGAGCCTGCGGGCCAGAAAGGACCGCATTTCTGGCAGAACGATCTGCTAGATCATTTCCTCGTGTGACATCATCAAAGGGTTTTTCATGAGCTTTGCATTTAACAATAACAATAGCAGAGGGCAATTGAACAGCTTCCAAAAGTTCTTTGACATAACAACTATGACTGATTTGGACTCCTGATGAATTTGTTTCCAAATTTGTCCAAAATCATGAACAACACTAAAAGCATACTTACAGTCAGTATAAATGATTGTGATTTGATTTTTTGCAAGGATGCAGGCACGTGTTAAAGCAATGAGTTCAGCAACTTGAGCAGAATGAGCTTGAGGTAAGGAATAGGCTTCTAAAACAGCATGCTGAGTGCATACTGCATATCCTACAACTAATTTGCCAGCGTCATTTCTAAGGCAGGAACCATCTACAAACAGAACAAGGTCAGAGTTTGGGATAGGAATGTCTTTAAGGTCAGTTTGAGGGGTTAACAATTGAGTTGGGACAGATAGGCAATCATGAGGTTCACTATCAGAGTCAATTGGCAGAAGTGATGCTGGATTCAAAATTGAACAGCGATTTCAGGTTACATTTGCAGCTGACAGCAAAAGTTTCTCATATTTAGTAAGACGGGAATTGGAAATATGCTGAGTCTTGCCCTTCTTGCCATGGGGAACTGCAACAGTTAAAGGGTGTCCTAGAACTAGAGTATTGGCCTTTTCAACTAATAAAGCGGCAGTGGCTACTGAACGGAGGCAAGGGGGAAATCTCATAGCCACAGGATTAAGAGCAGAACTATAATACGCAATTGGGCAATGCTTTTCACTATGCAGCTGAGTAAGTACTCCTAAAGCAATTCTTTCCCATTCATGACAAAACAAAGTAAAAGGTTTTCTGTAATTAGGGAGTCTAAGAGCGGGAGCAATAGTGAGGGCTTGTTTAAGGGCTGCAAATGCTTGCTCAGCTTCAGGAGTCCAAGGTAGAGGTTCTGGAGTGGTATCACGGGTAAACGATTGCAAGGGTTTTGTGAGAGCAGCATAACTCGGGATCTACTGTCTACAATAACTCATTGCACTTAGGAATCCCCTCATTTGTTTCCTAGTCATAGGTTTGGGAATGCTAAGGATAGCTTCAATTCTACTAGAGGAAAGGTAGTGTTTTGCTGCTGAAATATCATGCTCCAAATAATGTACTTTAGGCTTACAAAGCTGTAGTTTAGATTTTGAGGCTTTGTGGCCCTTCTTTGCTAAGGCCGTAAGGAGTATCAAAGTATCTTGCTTACAGGCTTCTAAAGTGGGTGAGGCTAACAGCAGATCATCAACATACTGAACAAGGGTGGACCCCCCTTTGAACATGATAGAATCTAAATCTTTTTGAATGTCGGAGCAGCAGGAGAGGTAGTTGAGTCTGGACTAACAGATTTTGTGGTTATTAGTGTCTCAGCTGATGAGTCACTAGCCTGGGCTGCAGCCTGATGTTGAACCGGTTGTTGCTGATGTGGGAGTCCCAAAAGAGCAGGATTTGGACAGAAGTCAAGGATGTCTTCTGCTGGTTCTGAAGGGGGCACCCCAGGCAAAGTTGGATACAATGGAGCGGTGGCCGGCATATAATTTGGGGGAGCAGCCAATTTCTCCCTAACAGCCTTCAATTGTTTTAATTTTTCCTGAGAATCTTTTAAACTTCGATTTTGAGATTCAGAGTGTCTTTTAGACATCTCCTCATACCAATTAAAAAAAAACATTCCACTGACTTTGAGAAATCTTTCCTCTCTCATATTCTAGGGTGCTATGCAAATGAATAATTTTATCTTGGTCAAATGTTCCTTCCAGTGGAAATTGCTTCTCGGGATCATCCTTAGTATACCAGTTCTACTTATCCAGATACTTGCAAGTCTCAGGAGAATAGTGTGTATACATAAAGTATGCCGGAGTCCTCTTAGGGGGGACAGGAACTGGTTTTGACTGACCTATTCCCATTTTCAATCACACAGGAAGACGTAGGAAAAGCTTATTTAAGATGTCCGGGCTGCTCAGTGCCTTGCCCCACGGTTTCTTTCTGCCCAGACAAAAGGCTACTGACCCGACACCGGCTCATACAGTGGAAGCAGGGAGGGAAACACAAAAGGGATCCTTTCACTTCTGCTTTTGACAGAAGCTACTGGGAAAAGGGGTTTGGAAAAGACAAAATCACTCAGATACCTGTCCACTGGGTCACGAGGTTTCAGCTGGGCCCCCTTGCTTTCAACGCTACCTTATCAGGCAGAATCGGGGCAGCTAGACCCAGCCTTAGTCCCAGACCTGGTCAGTGTCTCATTTTTCTGAATACACACACACACATTCATTCAGTCAGCCCGACCTCCTCCCCCACACCACCTTTAGTTAATTAACTACAAGCCCCATGTGCTGTTGGATGAAGGTGCTTCAAACAGTTTCTCCCCAAATAGAACGTTCTTTACACAAAATAGGATCCTTTTCCCAGACAAAAATTCTAGCCAGCAGTAAGGTTCTAAACTGACCTGTATTCAATAAGGTTCGGATCCAGTCACCACGGCTAAGTCAGGAACCTACAGGCAGCCTTCCTTTGAAACCCCATTAGAGATTTTAAATGAGGTCTCCTACCTCGCAAGTTTGGCACCACGGGGCTCGGGGGAAGCAGTTTGCGGTTTTCCTTCCTCAATCCGTGTCGTGCATCTGAGTCACGGCACCAGGAAATTGTCATGGTAAACACACGCAGCAAACTTTAGGTCAGGTCAGCAGAAGCTTGGTTTATTAGAGAATGCATTCTGGACAGACTCATACACAACTGGAGAATTGTGAAGAGGTCTGACCTCATACAACAGGTGAGGTGAGTTCATATAGAAAATATGACATCATAAGCATAGCTATGATATAACCAATCAGCATTTGCCATGACTTTGTTAGTAAAGCGCATGTCTTATTTTATGATTATGTTAGCAAACATTTTACTATCTCTTGTCTAAGATTTCTGGGCCAGGGGGATGAGCGGGAACTGGGGGGAGTGGATCATCATGACCACCTGGGATGAGAAGCAGTAGCATTTGAACTTCAAGGTGTCCAGGTATGCCTTCATGGAGATCTTCCTGAACTTCCAAACACATACAATACTGGGCATTAGTGATGTGGGCACCCTAATCCTTGGAATAGTGTGTTGCCATTATTATATGGAAGCTCCTGACTTTAGGTGTCCTCTATTGCAAGACAAACCATTTCAGCAAGTTGACAGCTAGAGAGGTGGTGCATGAGGTATGTCAGATGGATGATCCAATAGATAATGGCCCTGTGCATCAAATGCTGGGCTTAACCATAGGATTTGGGGATTGATTTGTCAGCCTAAGGTTCCCCACATCATCATTCTTTCCCCTGCACAATGTAGCAATGAATTTGTCTACCAAAAAGGTTATTTTTCAGTTATGCCTCAGGCAGTTGTGGACCGCTATGGCTATTTCTCACACATAAATGCTGGTTGGTCAGACAGGGTGCATGATGACTTATTGTTTAGAAGCTTCCTCCTGCCTAAACTGATGGAGTGGAGAGAATTTGCCTTTGGCATGTCTGACATCCAGGTTGAAGGAATGACTGTACCTCCACTTAGGAGACTCTGCCTACCCACTGCAACCCTGGCTGATAAAGCCATTCGCTGATTACCTGGAAGTAACTGTTTAAGTACCAGCTCAGCAGCTGCAAAGTGATTGTGAAGTGTGCCTTTGGGCATCTCAAGGCTTGCTGGAGGTGAGTGAGGACAAGTGTGGACACCAGTCAGTGCAAC
Source organism: Alligator sinensis (assembly GCF_000455745.1). Classification (NCBI taxonomy): domain Eukaryota; kingdom Metazoa; phylum Chordata; order Crocodylia; family Alligatoridae; genus Alligator; species Alligator sinensis. The sequence goes on along the minus strand of NW_005842556.1, from coordinate 451,064 downwards.
ATGCCTTGCTTTGTGGTCTCTGCATGCTTGCTGCACAACACTTTCAAGGCCCAGGGGAAGCCTCTGCCCCTGCAAGTCTAAATGATCACACTTTGTCATGGGAGAAAACATTTTCTCCTGGGACAAGAACATCTGTCCATAGCCTCATTGCTATTTGATAAAAAATAAAGAGACAAAGAGAGGCAATCCCATAAGTCCAGTATGTGATCTCTAGATTCTGTGTGTTTTATCGTATGCCTGCTTCTAAACATCTAGGAACGAAGTACTGGTCACAATGAACAGACTGGATTATACAAACTGGGGTTTTGACTCAGGATCTGGAAACAAAATACTTTCATGGTTTCATTTTCAGAGTTTACATGGGTATTAGGGCTGTGTGACATTTTGGAGGTGTTTTGTGCCGTTTCAGTGCCCAAAACACGAAATCTGAATTGAAACAGAAGGCTCAGAAACATCTCTGAAATGAACAAGGCATCCAAAATGTTTTGGAAATGTTGCGGAGACAGGCTTTCAGGGAAACAGCTTCATACTTCTGCCCTGCTGCATGACTTGGCTCCACAGGGAGCAGAGATCAATGCCGGGGGTCTCCTCACCACAGCTGCCCATCTCCTGCTGGCCCAGTGATGCTGGACTGCACAGGTTGGGCTGCAGTGTGAGGAGACCCTGGCATGGATCTCTGCTCTCTGCAGAGCCAGGTTGCATGGCAGGGCAGTGCTGGTCCTTGCCGTGCTACCTGGCTCCACAGGGAGCAGAGATCCGGGGCTGCATGGGGCGGCAGTGGCAGTGAGGAGACGCTGGCATGGATCCCCAGTGCGGATGAAAGCAGAGACTGAAAACAATTCCAGCTTTTGATACATAGTCATGCAATGAAATGAATTGGATCCAATGTGAAATCAGAGTGCCTAGCCCACTAAAATCATTCCTAATCCAGGGAAGCTTCTAGTGCTGTAAATTTAAATACATAGAGCCCAAGTACCTCTGCCCAAATTAGCAGTGTGGATTATGACCTTCTTTAAAACACTTTGCAAATTTGCTGTGCAGTGCACCAGAGGGCCTCTTCCCATTTCCTTTTCTGCCCCAGTCATGTCACTGTGAAAACACTTTCCTCTCTAATGTTCTCCTTAGGGCATCCTTTACTTCCTTGTTCCTCAGGCTGTAGATCAGGGGGTTCAACATGGGAAAGACCACAGTATAAAATACAGAGACCACTTTGGCTGTGTCCAAGACATAACTAGAACTAGGCTGTAAATACATGAATAGAAGTGTTCCATAAAACAAGGTGACGGCTGTCATGTGGGAGGTGCAAGTGGAGAAGGCCTTGTGCCTGTTCTCGGCAGAGCGGATTCTCAGGATGGCAAAGAGGATGTAAGCGTAGGAAACAAGGATGATCACAAAGGTGCTGGTTTGAATGAAGCCACACAAGGCAAAGAGAAGGATTTCATTGATATGAGTGTTGGAGCAGGAAAGTGCTAGCAGTGGGGGGATGTCACAGAAGAAATGGTTGATGACATTGGAGCCACAGAACGATAGCGTGAATGTAAAACAAGTGTGTACCAATGAGCTCATACTACCACTGATGTAAGCTCCTGCTACCAGTGAGATGCAGACTCTCTGAGACATGACAGCTGTATAGAGTAGTGGGTTACAGATGGCCACGTAACGGTCACATGCCATTGCAGCCAGAATGAGACACTCAGCATCTGCAAAGGCAGCAAAAAGAAACATTTGTGTTGCACAGCCAGCAAAGGAAATGGTCTTGCTGTGGGACAAGAAGTTTGCCAGCATCTTGGGAGCAATTGCAGAGGAGTAGCAAAGGTCCAAGAAGGACAGGTTGGAGAGGAAATAATACATGGGGGTGTGAAGGTAGGAGTCACTCTGGATTAGAATGATGATGCCAGTGTTCCCCACCAAAGTGCTAATATAGATGATGAGAAACAGCACAAACAGGGCCACCTCCATCTCAGGACTACTGGTGAAACCAAAGAGAATAAACTCAGTCACTGTAGTCTGGTTTCCACTGGGCATTTCTTCAGCACAGGAAGTCAAAGCAATAATGATTTTGGTAGGTAAGAGACACACAGAGGAATTATATACCTCCCTGTAAAGACAACACAGAGGGATTTAGTAAAGATTTTACCAACTTTCTCTGTATCACTGATCAGAGAGAGAAATGCAACAGCTTAGCTCATGCCTGTCCATAACAAAAATGCTTGTGAGACCATTCAAAGCTATGTATGTAATCCCAAAAATGGAATTTCCCCTTATGAAAAAGAGATGAGAGTAAGTGAAAAAAGGACTAAATTTTTCTAAAGCGGCAGGAATGGGAGGATAAATTTAGATTGGAATGAGTGAGAAACCTTCAGAAAGAAAGGGAAAGTGAATGCAGAAATATCAAATGAGAAATAACCATCTAGGCAGCAGTGGAAGGAAAGGATGTGGGATTATAGTGGTTCCTAAACTGAGTATTTTATGTGATGTGTCTATAAACAAGACAAACTGTCATTATGGAATATATTACAAGGTGGCTGTGTCTACATGTGATGCTGACTGTACAGTAGCTTGTTACTAGTATGCAGTAGTGTTACATGGCATGAAGCATGACCCAACACTGCTGTGCAGTAGTAATGAGCTACTGTGCAGTCGGCTTCACCTAAAAGCTGCTTGGTGATGCTACTAAGCATTAAATTTGGGTACTGCACAGTCATTTCGTACTTGCTTGTACAGGTACAAAATGACTGTGCAGTAATGACTGCACACAGCATCTTGTGTAGACACGGCTGATACATCATAATTACAGGTAATAATTATTCCACTCTACTTGGGTTGGGAATGCCTGACCTGTGTCCAATTTTGGTCTCACTTTAAGAAAAATGCATACGCTATGTAGATAGTCCTGAGGGGGAATAACAAGAATTATGAGATGTTAAGAAAAGGTGATCAGTGAGGAAAATATGAAGGAAATGGGTTCCTTTCATCTAGAAAATAGAAGACTGAAGGTAGATATAACAGACTTCAAATATGCCAACAGCAACTATAAAGAGAGCTATGCCTTGCATGCCAGTGGTCATTAAGGGTAGACTATGAGGTAATCGGCTTGATTTGCAGCAATGAAGATCAAGGTTAGATAGGAAGGAAAATGTGCTAATTATAAAAATGGATGACTGGTACAGGTTACCAAATGAAGCTGTAATATCCCCTCTTTCTGGAGGTTTTTCGAAAACAGGTTCAAGAAACAATGTTAAGTGATAAGTATATTTTGTCCTGTCTCAGAGCAGGGGATTAATCAGATGACCCCTTCCATCCTATATTTCTATGAATCTGTGACAATCAGAAAACCAACTAGATAAAATTGTCATCAAAAGATATGATGAATCTTTGTTGCATTGGCTGACTGGCAGATGATGGGTGAGATCTCCTGCTGATGTAAAAAGTTATAGTTCTTTCTTTCAAAATAAACCATGTATAACAGTTCGTATCAGGGGTGGCCATTCTGTGGCACATCTTCCAGGAGGCCTCCATGTGTGGTACATAGCACATTGGGGAAGAGGCAGGGAAAACAGTGGCATATAGAGCCAGCAGATCAAGCAGTGGAGGGTGACTGCTATGGCACTCAGGAATGATGCAGGGTTTAATTTCTGGCACAACTGCCAGAACATTGACCCCAACTGCTTTATATCATCTAAGGATTTAATTCATACACTATTGCCTGCAAAACATTTTGTCAAACCTGCCTCACACAAAATCATCTGTAATAAACATAACTTAATGAGTAAACCCAGTGGTGTAAATAGGGATGCACAAATAAGGCACCCTCCCCAATTGCCAGTACAGAAAGGGTGTCACAATGGAAGTTCCTGAGGAGTCCACACCATTGCCTGTACCATGTTTGGGAAACTTGCTGCCAAGAACTGCAGTGGTCCCTGTGGGTGTAGTTCTTTATGCAACACCATCCGCTTCCTCAGAGTGCCATAGTTCTTACACCTCTAAGGAAACCCATTGGTGATTCATCAGCCTGAATCCAAAGGAAACAGGTGGATCCAAGAGAAACAAGATTGCCACCGCTTGAATGTACTAGCACTACAGTTCTCACAGGGGTTAAAATACTAAGAATGTTACTCATCTTTGAAGTCATCTAATTTTAATCTGTTACACGCAGATAGTAATAATAACCATGGCTTCCCCGCTCCCCTCAGCCCCCCCAAAAATGTGGGCACCCCTGCCTCATAAACCACAGGACATTTATAAGGAACACACTACTCCTCTGTCAATAGAACCAATTTTGACTAAGTCTTGTAATGATATGAAAGTGAATGCAATGACCAAATCTACTCATAGGTTCTTTGAAAAATAACCCCAGCCTTTATTTTTAAGATTAGCTTCCAACAATTTCCTATTACAATTCTACACAATTAATTAATATTACTTATTTAAACTATTTCCCTTCAATTCACCCAGCTATCAGCTGAGATGGCTGGGTGTATTTCTGTTTAAATCAATGTGTATCAACAAGATGCGTCTCAAAAAAGTTTGTGTAAACTTACCTGTGGAATAAATTCATTCCTCACTGCAACTGATGCTGATGTTGGGGATGCACAAGGTTTTACATTGTCTCTGTGACACTTGGGATCCAGTCCCTGAAGTATTTGAAGTTTGCTGTTGTTCTTAGGGAAGAAATAGAATAATCAATTTAAATGTTCTTGATGTTATTGGATTGGAATGACTTCTCTGTAAAACAATTTGCTCTGAACATTCAATGCATACTCTTAAGGGATGTTTTTAGAATTTTAGAAAAGCTGACATCATTGCTATCCTGAAACCCAATAAACCATCAGAGGGTCCAAAGTGTTACTGACCCATCTCACTGTTCTACATTACATATAAACTCATGGAGTGCATAAACCTGAGTAGAATACAGAGCACCATTGATTCCCAGCTCCCAAAAGAACAAGCTGGCTTTTGGGAAAATCTTATCACTATCCAAATTTCTTTGGTTACATCTAACATAAAAAAATGGATTTGAAATGAGGCAAAAAACAGGAGTGCCCTTTATTGACCTTACAGCCATCTATGATAATGTATGGCACCGAGGCCTCAAATATACACTTAACTCTGTGATATCTGACCACAAGCTCTGCACTTTCATCATGAACATGACCCCTGGTAGATCATTTAATCTCATTACTAGCCAAGGAGAAAAAAGCAGAGTACTAACTCTGATGAATGGAGTCCCCCAAGGATCAGTGTTATCACCAATATTTTTCAATGTATATATCTCAGACTTCCTGCATACAGTATCCAAGCAATACCCATATGCTGACAATGTCACCATAGTAGCCCAAGGAATTGATATGACAGATGATACTGAGTACTGATATGGTGCTCGTCACTGACTATTTTCACAAGTGGTGCTTAAAGCCAAGAATCAATAAATCAGTATCATCACTCTTCCACCTGGATAATTGTCAAGCCAAGAGCACAGGCGACACATAGCAGGGCATGGGGGCATGTGTCCCCCCGACATGGCTGCCACCACTGACGGTGCCTGTGGGAGCTCACCAGCTATGCCCCTGCTGCTGACACTGCTGGTGGTGCCTGCAGGAGCTTGTCAGCTCTGCCCCTGCCACTGATGTTACCAGGAACTCACCAGCTCCAGCCCAGAGCTCCCCCTAAGCTGCACAGCAGGCGCGGCCATGCAGCAATGCTCATGCCACGCTGTCAAGTGCACCTTCACAGCTGTGCACACTGCATATCTTAGAGGGAACACTGCTCCGGCCCTGCCGCCAGTGGCGCCTGCGGGTGCCACCCCAGACTCGGGAGGCACCAGTTGCCCATGGCCAAGAGTATGTTGAATATCAGAGCAGGCAACAACATCCTTCTCCATGACCATCCCTCAACCTATCTAGGAGTCACATTACACCATTCCCCTACCTATAAACATCACATTCAGAAAATCATCAGTAAAGTCTCTGCATGGGTACCTGCCTTAAGAAGGCATGACATGGGGTGCCAACTTCAAAGTGCTCAGAACCACTGCACTCCCAGTAGAATATGCCTCAGCAGAATATTTTGCTCCTGTAAGGTCCAGAGGTTTTCACACTAAAAAGCTCAACACTGTACTTAACAATGTGTTGAGGCTTATAACAGGCTGTACAACTTACATACACGCGCACATATACTTTATATACGCCTGTACATTCAGGCATTAGACTAAGTGATATAAGAAGACAGACCCTAACATCTTTACTGGCAATAGAGACAAAAAATGATGAAAATCACCTGCTCTATTAACTGTTAACTGAAGACTGAATAGATGGAGGCTTAAGAGGCCTAAAAGTAGTAAACCATTTATACACAAAACCTGCAAGCTCCTGGAAGAGCATGCAGATGCTGAACCAAGTCTATGGGCAGGAACAACGTGGGCCAACCACTGGAAAAAATCAGACCTGCTCTTACAGTGTTTTATACCAATGCCAAATGAGTCCATCACTGGGCATGGCCTTGGCAGAGAAGGGTGGGTCAAGTTGAACAGACAGATCTGGATATTGATGCTTCAAAACAAAACTTCACAAGATGAACATCCTGGACAACCCCATGTGTGAATACAGTGTCCAACAAACAGCACAGCACTTAATTGAAAGGTGCAATCTTTACAAACACCCAGATGGGGCAGAAGAATTCTCACATTGAGGGATAATACCAGACAGTGGCTCATACACTTGGAAGTTGATATCTGACACTATACAAAAGAGAATGTATTCTCCTAAACTGTGGGCTCATTAATGATGATTTTGAAGCAAATCAGCACACTGTTGCATTCTGTCTAAAACAAGAATGTATATCTCAATAGTGACAGGGACTGTAATCAAGATCTGATAGAATCCTGATTTTTCCATATGCTAATCTCCTACTTGGAGCCTAATCCTGCAAAATAAAATATGATGGTTTAACTGTAATTCATTGATTCCCTCTAGTGATTGAATTTTCCAAAGAGGTTAGTGACTTCTGACACTCAAGTAGATGGGTGGATAAGTCTCCATGCAATCTTTTTTTTTTGTGTGCGCAAAGTTTGGACTAAGTGAAAATTTCTACAGAAAGGCTTTGTTTGCCTTGGCTTTGTTTTGTATATATATATTTTTTCCAATTTGGTTGTTCAAGACTAAAAATAATGTTTGGACAGAATTGTTTTATAGCAAATGTTGGCCAAAACATTTTGATTTTTCATCAATATTTTGAAGTTGTGACAACAACATTTTATTGCGGGGAGGGGTCTGGATTATATTAAAGAAGTCATTTTTTCTGTTGGAAAAAATATTAACAAACCAGCTCAACTCCCAGCAAACGTTTGCCACATTTATCCATTGAGGAGATGTTTATGACTCATATTCTAAAGGTTTCAGCTTCAGTCTTTTCATAGAGTTGTCAGATGATACATGTTACTGTGTTTTAGTGTTTCTTGCTTGCAGTGGATCAGCTATACTAATTTAAAATCATATTTCTTTTCTTGTCAAAGAACTTTTAGAACCATTGACTAAGTTTGTTACAAATCAGCCTGGATAGCTCCATATGAGCCTGGATACCTCAGTTGATAAAGCATCAAACTTTTAATCCTATCGTTCTTGTGAGAAAGTTCTTCCTAAATATCTAACCTATAATTCTATTGCTGCAATATAAGACCTTTGCTTCTTATTCTGTCATATGCTAGCTCTGATAACAGTCTAGTTCCATACTCTTCGGAGCCACCCAACAGGTAGTTGAAGGCTGCTGTTGAATCCCCCTTCAGTCTTCTCCAGAATAAATAAGCCCAGTTCCCTCAGCCTCTTCTCAGAAGTCATGTGCTGCAACCCCCTAATAATTTCTGTTGCCCTTTGCTGGACTCTTTCCAATTTGTCCACATCCTTTTTGTAGTGTGGGGCTCAAAACTGGACATAGGACTCTAGGTGTTTGATCCTAAGTCAAGGACTTTGCACTTATCCTTATTGAATGTCGTGAGATTTCTTTTGGTCCAATCCTCCAATTTCTCTAGGTCTCTCTGAGTGCTAGACATTTATTTTAGTGTATCTAGTACTTCTACACATCTTGGTGTCATGTGCAAGCTTTCTGAGGGTTCACTCCATCCCTTCTTCCAGGTCACTGATGAACATATTGAACAAAATCAGCCCCAGGACCAATGGCTGGGGCACTCCACTTGATACCAGCTGCCAACTAGACATTGAGCCAGTGATTACTACCCTTTGAGCCCAATGATCCAGCCAGTTATTTATCCAACTTACAGTCCATTTATCCAACCCATACTTTCTTAGCTTGCTTGTGAGAATATTTTGGGTGACCGTATCAAAAGCCTTGCTAAAGTCAAGCTATATCATCTCCACTGCTCTCCCTGCATCCACAGAGCCAGTCATCTTATCATAGAAGGCAATCAGGTTTGTCAGGCATGGTTTGCCCATGCTGACTGTTCCTGATCACCTTCTTCTCCATTAGCAGGGATCCTTGTTTTCTCTAATAATAATAATAAAAAAAAAAAAATCCCAAAGTTTCTGATTTTAAAAATACCCCCAAATCCAGATTTTTCCATGATTAAAATATAAGTGAAATATATATCTATAGATATATATTAGTGGAGTTTCATTTTAATCATGGAATAATCTGGATTTGGGGGTATTTTTTAAATCAGAAAATGGGGGGGGGGGGGTTATAAAAAAAAAACTGGATCCCTGCTAATCACTTGGAGAAGAAGGTGATCAGGAACAGTCAGCATGGATTCAACAAGGGCTAATCTATATGTATACATAGATATACATTAATGGTGTTTCATTTTAATCATGGAAAAATGTGGATTTTGGGGTGGTGGGAGTGGTTTCCTAGAGAAAACCAATGTCCCTGGTGATTAGAAATCAATTCCTTGAGGACCTGCTTCATGATTTTTCCAGGGACTGAAGCGAGACAGACTTGTCTGTAATTTCCCAGATCCTCTTTCTTCTCTTTCTTAAAGATGGTTGCTACATTTGCCGCTTTACAATCATCTTGGACCTCTGTTAATTGCCATGGGTTTTCAAAGATAATGGCCAGCAGCTCTGCATTCACATCTGCCACATCCCTCAACACCCTCAGGTGAATTGCATCTGGCACCATGGACAGCTACACATCCAAGCTATCTAAATAGCCCCAAACCTTTTTTTTCATCACCGTTGGCTGCTCATCTCCTCACCAAACTGTGCTGCCAGGTGCAGTCATCTGGGAGGTGAACTTGCTTGTGAGGACTGAGGTAAAAAAGGCATTAAGTACTTCAGCCTTTTCTGCATCAGCTGTCACTAGGTTGCTTCCTTCAGTAAGGGACCCACACTTTCCCTGATCTTGCTCTTGTTTGTGACATGCTTGTAGAAACCCTTTTTGTTACCCTTCACATCCCTTGCTAGCTTTAACTTCAGTTGTGCTTTGGTCTTCCTGATTTCAACCTTGCATACTGTAGCAATACTCTTGTACTGTTCCCTAGCCATTTGCCTAACATTACACTTCTTACAAGCTTCCTTTAGGTCTTTTTGTCACCTTCCAATCATGCAAGCTATCCCACCAAGTCTGTGTTATTCCAAACACATTATAGTTCTGGGACTGTGCAATTCCTTCCAGCTCTTCCTGCTTGTTTCCCAGGCTCCATGCATTTGTATACAGACAGCTGAAATAAGTAGCTGATTGCCCTACTTTCTCAGGAAGAACGAGAAGGCCTTTTCTGTTGCTTCCTCCTGGTTGTGCTTCCTCCAGGTCACCCATCTCCCCACTTACCTCAGGGCTTTGGTCTTTATCCCACAGCAAACCTAGATTAAAGCCCTCCTCACTAGGTTAGATAGCCTGTCTGTGGAGATGTTCTTTCCTCTCTCTGTCTGGTGTACCCCATTTCTTCCTAGGAATCATTCCTGAAACAACAACTTGTGGCTGAAGAAGCCAAAGTCCTCCTGGCAACTCTATCTGTGCAGAACCTGTGTGTTCCAAATCTATGAGAATCCAAGGTAGGTAGGAACCCAGACACTGGAAACATCATTTCCAAAGCTATGTTGAGGTGGGTGGGGGGTCTTGGAGGTGGCAGGGTAG